>NW_025407824.1:919376-979604 GCF_003324165.1 Naegleria lovaniensis
GGTAACTGACAAGGAGAGGAGGTAAAAGAGAGAAAGCATGACTCTTCATGTCGCGTCCATGAAGACACGTGTCTCAGGGTCATTTGTATGGCACATACATAATAATCTCGTTCTTCGGGAAACTCCCATCCATGTATTGCTCTGTTGGGATCCTGCCTTGTGCGAGTTGATAGTAATCAATGACTTAACAAAAGCAATTACAATCGAAGGTCCATTACTGAATTTTGTAGAAACAGAAATGTAATTAGATCATTCCATTGGATATTTACAAAATATTTAATGTCAGTACTCATGAATCACCAATTTTTTCAAAAAATCCCGAAACTATCCCTCTCCAATTCGCAAACCTCTCCCTCTATTTCTTGTTGATGAGTGAACTGTTCCTGTGTTGGGAATTCCATTCTCGATGAAATTATTTGTGACACCACCTGAGGTTGAGTTAATACATGTTTTCTAATAATTGAAATCAACGTGTGAATAATCTCAGGAAATCTTTCTGATGCTTGTCGCAAACGATGATTCAATGAAGCGAGTGAGTTCCATCCTTCTTCTTCGTCTTGAGAAGACACTGGTTGCATGGACTCAGAATTACCAATTCCAACTTGTCCTTGATTTGTCTCTTTCACATGTTCATCGTCGTGTTTCTTCTTTTTAGCTTTTCGAGGCTTGTCAACACAAGGTTGTGAAATCTCCTCGTGGTTGTTGGAAATTTCCAACCATGCCTTACAAGAATCACTCAATCTCGTTGCTGTCTCATCAAGAGTAGTTACAAATTGCTGCTTCTGTGCTCGTGGTTGTAGTTGTTGTTCTATCACTTCATTCGAATCCAATTTTCGTTTATGTCCTCTTCGTCCAAATTTTAATTTCTCAACCATGGGTCGATTTGTATCATATCTCAATAAATAGAGTCCACACTTGTTACATAGTGGTTTTCCTTCTTGATTTTTTCTCCACATGGGTGTTTTGGAAGTACCACAATTATGACATTTACAATCTCGAGATTTTCGAATATAGGGACGACGACGATTCGAGGTCGAGGCGCTTGCAAGGGTGGAGTTGGCATTCGAGTTGGATTTGGAACATGTCGAAGTTGGAGCATGTGTTTCTTCCATGAGGAGGGTTATATGAGAATTCCAAGTTGGTAAAGAATTTGTGGATGCATTCGACTCACACGGTTGACCAACATGATGACGAGGTTTTGCTGAAAATGTGCACAACGATTCACATGTTTCATGTGGTGTATCCACCATGACGAGAGGGTTTGTTGTTGTTACACCACTTCTTGAGAGTGGAGCACCATGGTGTGTTGGAATGAATGGAAAACCACATGTTGATACATTGTCCTCTTCTTCTGCTTTGTTCTCATTCATGAAATCATTCCACACATGTTTCCATTCTTCTTCTTCATTCATTTCCATGGGAGTAAAAGTTTGGTATGTCAAACAGTTCATTTGGAGAAACAATGGATTGGTGTCCATACTTTTTTTTTTGATATAGAGTGAGAGAGAGGTATAGCTAGCACTCACACAGATTTGAGTTTTTTATATTCTAATTGACCATATCTGGAAAATGCAACTCTTAAAAATTTGATGAAAGTTGAATTAGAGATCGAATGGACGAGTAGTTGTACTAGAAAGTCGCTTCCGAATGGATTGGATCCGACTGAGACGAGCAATGTTTGGCCAAACGGAATTACATGCACAACGAAAAATGGTCGATCGCGCCTTAAAAACGTCTCACAGAGTCCGTTGAAACCTCAACAATTGTGTTTAATTGTTTTTGAGACAGTAGAGATACAGCAGAGCCTTCTTCTCACACGCAGATCGTCCGTTCGATGATGGGTATGCTTAGAGAATCTCTTATGGTGTGTGTGGTGTTTACAGTAGGTTTATTTGGTTTAAGGATTGAATTCTCTATCCTTATTGAATACATGTTTCGAATAACAAGAAATTTGTGCATGATTCTTCTTCTTCTTCCTTAATGGAGAGTTCTGTAGAATCCAATGATAATTGTGGTTCTGGTTCTTGTTGTTGATGAAGATTCAATGGAGAGGTTTGTACAATCTGTGAAAGAACTTGAGGTTGAGTCAAGACATGTTTTCGAATCAATGAAATTAAGGTTTGAATAATGTCTGGATATCTTTCAGAGGCTTCTTTCAATCGATCCTTTAACACATTCAATGATGACCAACCATGATGTACATGTCCTTCATGATTTAGAGTTTCTGTCAAATCACATTCCATTGAACGGAAAGAAGGGTCCTGTTTCATCTTTTTACATTCAATTTCTGCAACATCATTTTCAGAAGGCGATTTTATGACATTGGATGGTGTTTCCTCAGCTGCCACATGTCTTTTTCTTCTTCCTAATTTGAGATATTCCTCCTTCGCAGGTCGATTCATTCCATATCTCAATTCATACAATCCACACTTGTTACATAATGTTTGACCAGTCGATGGATTTCTTCTCCAAGTTGGAGTGGAACGAGTTCCACAATTTTCACATTGTGAATTCTTTGTAGTCATTGAACGTGTTCGTTTTTTCTTCATTCGCATGGGAAATCCATGGTGTGGAGTGTTGGTAGTCTGAATTTCATGTTGCATTAATGCATGTCGTTGGAAGGTTAAAAGTTGTCGTGGTGGTTGAAGAGGCATGGATGAACATGGACAGTTCGAACATAAATCATGCTCACGGCTCAAGATCTGAAAGGGATCATAACTTAAAGTCACTGGATGTGGATCATGTAGTGTCGAATGATTCGAATGGTCGTGATGGGTTTGGGATATTGGTTTCATGGTTGGTTTACATGTAGCTGCAGCTCCATATATTTGGTTCAGTGGAGACAGAAGAACATGTTTCACACCTGTGGAGCTCGACATTATTGACTCGAACCAATTGGTATGTTCATGATCTTCATTATCTGGTAACAAGAATTGACTGTTCCAATCTTCGATGGCATGCTCGTTTGGAGAGAATAAATCCATGTTTTTGGATTCGAGTATATTTGTTTGTGTTGTTGTTGTTGTTTTTAATACTTTTTTAGTTTCCTTCGAAATGAATTCTTGTCGTTCTGGTTCTAATTCAATGAGAAATCCTTTTTCCAAATCGGGTGAATGTAACCAATCATTAGATGGTCGAGCGAAAATTCCAACATGTCCGAACGTCTGTACTAGAAGAAACAATCTTCCTTAGATCTACAGTGAACGAAACGTTCATGCGGCAACTAAACTATGGACTTATTCGTCATGATGAACCATTTCCATCCACAACGATCGCACCGAAATCGATATGAATACCTGCGACAATATTGTTGTGAACAATAAGTGACACATTCGATCGACTGTCTGAAATATTGGAAGCTCTTATTGTGTGTGTTGTATTTGGAGTACTTTTACATGGATTAAGGATTGAATTCCTTATTCATTACTTTTTTCCAATAGTAACATATCTGTACAAGTAAATGATAAATCTCTGGATTCTCCATGATTCAATGAATGTTGTTGTTGTGCAATTTGAGAGGTTTGTAAAATCTGTGAAAGAACTTGAGGTTGTGTCAAAACATGTTTTCTAATCAGTGAAATTAAGGTTTGAATAATGTCTGGATATCTTTCAGAGGCTTCTTTCAATCGATCCTTTAACACATTCAATGATGACCAACCATGTACATGTCCTTCATGATTTAGAGCTCCTTTCAGATTACTTTCATGAGTTGAAATTATATGGTCCTGTTTCATCTTTTTACATTCACTTTCTGAAAGGTCATCTTCAGAAGGTGACATTGTAACATTACTCGTAGATGATTCTTCTACTGCAACATGTCTTTTTCTTCTTCCTAATTTGAGATATTCCTCCTTCGCAGGTCGATTCATTCCATATCTCAATTCATACAATCCACACTTGTTACACAATGTTTGACCTGTCGATGGATTTTTTCTCCATGTTGGAGTGGAATGAGTTCCACAATTTTCACATTGTGAATTCTTTGTGTGTGTTCGTTTTGTTTTCATTCGGGTGGGAAATTCATGGTGAGGAGTTCTCGTTGTCTGAATTTCATGTTGGAATAAACGTTTGTGTGTTAGTAGTTGTCGTGGTGGTTGAAGAGGTATGGATGAACATGGACAGTTCGAGAGCAAAATATTGGAACATGCATCATGCTCACGGCTCAAGATCTGAAAGGGAACATAATGTGAAGTCACTGGATGTGGATCATGTAATATAGAATGATTCGATTGGTCGTGATGGGTTTGGGATATTGGTTTCATGGTTGGTTTGCATGTAGCTGCAGCTCCATATATTTGGTGCAGTGGAGACAGAAGAACATGTTTCACACCTGTGGAGCTCGATATTACTGACTCGACCTCATTAGCATGTTCAGAGTCATTCTCTTCATCATCTTGTAACAAGATCTGACTGTTCCAATCTTCGATGGCGAGGTCGTTTGGAGAGAATAAATCCATGTTTTTGGATAAATGTTTGTGTTATTGTTGTGTTTAATTTTTTCAGTGTCCTTCGAAATACAATCTTGTCGTTGTGGTTCTATTCAGTGAAATGTGAACCCTCTTTCCAAATCGGGTGAATGGAAACAGTTATTAGCCGGTCTAGTGAAAATTCCAACAGGTCCGAATGTGTGTACTGGAAGAAACAATCTTCCTTAGATCTACAGTGAATGAAACATTCATGCGGCAACCAATCCTTTGACTTTTTCGTCATTATGAACCATTCCCATCCACCATGATCGCACCGAAATCGATTGAAACAGTGGAATTAGGAACCATCTTTCTCTTCTTCTTCACTGGTTGCTGTTTGTGCTGGCACAGTTGCCTTTTTCTCAACCTGCGACAACATCTGTTGTGAAAAATAAGTGTACACATTCGATCGACTGTCTGAAATATTGGAATCTCTTATTGTGTATGGTGTACTTATGGTTTACGGATTGAATTCCTTATTCATTACTTTTTTCCAATATTAACATATCTGTAAATGATACATCTTCCTTGGCGGATAATTCTCCATGATCTGATGATTGTGGTTGTTGTGAAATTTGAGAGGTTTGTAAAATCTGTGAAAGAATTTGAGGTTGAGTCAAGACATGTTTTCGAATCAATGAAATTAAGGTTTGAATAATGTCTGGATATCTTTCAGAGGCTTCTTTCAATCGATCCTTTAACACATTCAATGATGACCAACCATGATGTACTTGTCCTTCATGATTTAGAGTTTCTGTCAAATTACTTTCGTTGGATTGAGTTGAAATTATATGGTCCTGTTTCATCTTTTTACATTCACATTCAGGGAGTTCGTCTCCAGAAGTTGACGCTGAGACATTGCTTGTGGATGATGATCCCTCAGCTTCCGTTGCCACATGTCTTTTTCTTCTTCCTAATTTGAGATATTCCTTGACAGGTCGATTCATTCCATATCTCAATTCATACAATCCACACTTGTTACACAATGTTTGACCAGTCGATGGATTTTTTCGCCATGTTGGAGTGGAGCGAGTTCCACAATTTTCACATTGTGAATTCTTTGTGGTCATTGAACGTGTTCGTTTTTTCAGTCGGTTGTTGTGAAATTCGTTGTGTACATTATTTGACTGTATTGGATCTTTAGGATGGAATGATAAGTTTCCTTTCGAGGTTGAAAGTTGTTGTGGTGAGGAGGGAGCACCATTCGACAACACATCGTTTGAGATCTTTAACGGATCATTCAAACATGATGAAATATCTTCTCGATAAGGATTCTTTAGATCATGATGTGTCGTCGTATGGTTCGCAGGGTGTGTCTGTAACATGGGTATCGTCATGGTTGGTACGTTTGGTTTGCATGTAGCAGCTGCTCCATGAATTTGGAGCACTGGAGAAAGGAGAACATGTTTCACACTTGTAGTCTTCTCGAAACAAGTGGCTTGTTGATCATCTTCCTTCTGTCCATTCCCTTCATGATCATGTTGTAACAAGATCCAGTCTTCGATGGTGGAGCTGTTTGAAGAGAATAAATCCATGTTTTTTGATACGTGTTGTTGTTGTTTGTGTTGTTTGTGTTGTTTTTGGATTTTAAATTATTCAGTGTCACTTGTTCGAAATGCAATATTGAGGTTCTTGAGGTTCTAATTCAAGTGAGTGTTAACCCTCTATTCCAAATCGGGTGAATTGAACCTATCATTGTTTGTGGTTATAACATTCCAGTTCACAATCTTCCGTAGATCTTCTGTGAATGAAACGTTTCATGCGGCAACAAAACCGTTGATTTGATATGTGTCAATCATGAACCTATGATCGCACCGAAATGGATGCGAATACCCTGCGACAACATTTTGTGAAAAACATGCACATATTCGATCGACTGTTTATTCTTCTCAAAAACACTCTTTTATTCAATAACAACAAACAATTTTTATAAAAACACAACCGACTACTTTTTCGAAAGAATGGATTGTTGTGCAGCTGCAATTCTTGCAATTGGAATTCGATAGGGTGAACAACTCACATACGTCAATCCACATGTGTGTAAAAATTGAACCGATTGTGTCTCGCCTCCATGTTCTCCACACAAGCCCACATTCAAATTTGGTTTCACACTTCGTCCCTTCTCGACTGCCATCTTTATCAACTTTCCAACTCCATCTTGATCAAGAATTTGGAAAGGATCATTTTGTGACAATTCCATGTCAATGTAATCTTTGAGGAATTTCTCGGCATCGTCTCGACTGAATCCAAAAGTCATTTGTGTTAAATCATTGGATCCCACACTGAAAAAATCAGAAACAGTCGCAATTTCATCTGCAAGTAAAGCAGCTCGAGGTGTTTCAATCATGCATCCCACTCTAAATTTCACCTTATCATGTGATGTGGAGTGTGACAATATTTTCAATGCTACTTTTTCAATAATTTCTTTTTGATGTTTCAATTCTTGAATGGAAGAGATGAGTGGAACCATAATCTCCACATGAACACAGGGTGATTGAGAGGCGAGAGCAGCTTCGAAAATGGCCTCTGCTTGCATTTGTGTAATTTTGGGGAGTGTAATGCCGAGACGACAACCACGATGACCGAGCATGGGATTCTTTTCAGAGAGTTCTTCAATCTTTCTCAACACGACACTCTTGTCTTCACCCACTCTCTTGGCAAGCTCTTCAACTTCATGATCTTCATGAGGTAAGAATTCATGGAGAGGTGGATCTAAGAGACGAATGGTCACTTTGCGATCTCCCATCACATCAAAGAGTCCCTTGAAATCATTACGTTGATATTCTTTGAGTTTTTGAAGGGCTTCTGTACGTTGCTTTTCATTGGTGGCAACAATCATTCTTCTCATATCGAGAATTCGAGTCTTTTCAAAGAACATGTGTTCTGTTCTGCAAAGTCCAATACCTTCTGCTCCAAATTCAATGGCTTTTGTTGCATCTGTGACAGTATCTGCGTTGGCATAAACTCCCATGGTACGATAGCGCTTTTCAATTTCCATGACTCGAGCAAAATCTCCACTCAAAGAAGGTTCTGAGGTTTCCAAAGCACCTGCAAAGATCAATCCAGTAGAACCATCAATGGTAATAATATCACCTTCCTTGAATTCAACACCATTAATAGTACATGTCTTTTCGTGCTCATTGACAATCAGTGCCGAACAACCGCTCACACAACATTTACCATTTTGACGAGCAACAACAGCTGCATGACTGGTAATTCCTCCATTGGTTGTGAAAAATCCTTGTGAAATTTGCATACCTGCCAAATCCTCGGGACTGGTATCGGTACGAACGAGAACGACAGGTCCCTTTGTTTTTCTTTCTTTGGCCATCTCAATGGCAGATTCTGATGAGAAGGCAATACGACCGACAGCACAACCTGGAGAAGCTGCCAAACCACAGGCCAATGGTTCATGTTTGGAAATTTCCTTCTCAGAGAGATAACGATGAAGAAGTTGATCCAATTGGGACGCATCCAACTTGAGAATGACTTCCTTCTCAGTGATGAGACCTTCATCGAGCATGTCACAATAAATTTTGAGAGCAGCTTTTACAGCTTTCTTTCCGTTTCGGCATTGAAGCATGTACAAGACACCTTCCTCAATGGTAAATTCCATATCTTGAATGTCCTTAAAATGTCTCTCCAATTTGTTACTGATGTCTAAGAGTTGTTTGTAACATTCGGGGAAAGAATTTCCCAACTCTTCAATTCTCTCGGGAGTTCGAACACCACTCACAACGTCTTCACCTTGTGCTTGTCTCAAATATTCTCCATAGAATTTGTTCTCGCCGTCGCTGGGTTTCTACTAAAGCAAACACCAGTACCAGAGTGTTGATTAATGTTACCGAATACCATCGATTGAATATTGACTGCAGTTCCTTTCAAATTTCTAATATTGTGAATTCTTCGATAGTGAATCGCTCTGGCATTGGTCCATGACTTGAAGACTGCAATAATGGCCTTGAATAATTGTTGTTTGGTATCTTGAGGGAAGGGTTCTCCAGTCTTTTCGAGAATGGTCTTTTTATGATCCTCAACAATCTCCTTAATCTCTTCCAAGGTCAAATCAATGTCGAGTGAGATACCTCTCTGTTGTTTTTGTTTCTTCACATTTTCTTCGAAATGCTCGTACTTGACTCCCATGACCACATCACCATAGATTTGAATCAAGTTACGATACGAGTCCCAAACAAATCTCTCATTGCCACCAAAATTCTTAATCATGATTGGCAAATTGTCATCACAGAGACCCAAGTTCAAAATTGTGTCCATCATACCTGGCATGGATACAGCAGCACCACTGAAATTGATACAACAATTTTGTAAAATATAAAATTCGGTAAATAGGTGACACACCATTTTTGATCATCACACAATCATGGATTTCATCATGCAAAAAGAATTTTGATTCCATCGTCATCACCATGGTTGTGTATGTCCATTGATTGTATTTTGTTGACATTAGATCGTTGTATAAAATTTGTCTTGTTGTAAATCAACACCACCACAAGAATACAAACCTTCGAACAGAGACCAACAAGACCTTCTCATTCTCATTTTGCAAGGATCCAAACTTCTTATTGGTCACCTTCTCCAATCGAGCCAAATATTCATTCACTTCGGAAACAATTTGTTCCGGTAATTGGTTTTTGGAAGAGACGTTTCTTTGAGCCATCTCCTCTTCATCATCCAAATCAATATTCGAAGCATAATTATTGTGTTTGTTAAACAATACGTTGGCTTCAGTGCAAATGGTAAATCCTGGTGGTACAGGAACTCCCAAATTGACCATCTCTGCCAAACCAGCTCCCTTTCCTCCCAACAACTCTTTCATGTTGCGATTTCCTTCTGTGAGGTTTTGTTTGCTCTGTGGATCCATTCCGAAAAAGTAACAAAACTTTTCATGGTAGTGGAATTGGTAGTGGAATTGGGAGAGAGAAAATTATTGTGATTAGTGCTCATTGTGTGTAGTTGTTGTTGAATCTAGAGATGTTTTTTTGTTGTGGTTGATTCAATGATCGCTGTTGGGACTGAGAATTTTCGACGAATTCATCCATTTTTACATGGGTTCATTTATAGTCATTTGATAAACCTTAAAAAGGAGAATTTTAATGAACTACTGTTTTAACACAAAACATGGTTCATGAGTATATCATTGAAATAACCAGCTACAAGTAAGTCAATTGTTGTTTGATGTGGTGTGACTGTTCTTGAATCTCACTACAACCAAGAAATAAATCGTTTGAATTTCCTTGGACCTTTATTATTTGAATTGTTTGCCTTCCTCAAAGTTTTGATCAAGATGCAACTTGAAGAACTCGCTTTCATAAGGCTCTTCTCTCTGGTGGGCCACGAACATCAAATTCATATGGTGTTTCTTAATTTTATAAAGAAATGGTTTTCATTTCAAATTTTCAACAAACCATTTTCCATAACAAAATAAATTCTCTTGCCAAGCTTGATTTTCTTAGACCTTAGCAAATGTGAGCTTTTCTGTTCACATCATCCTCTTACACCAGACACAACTTCCTTCAAATTACCGAATTCCGTCAAAAAAAAAAACGAGGATACCGAATATTGTGTTGCCTCATCATCCAAGATAATATTGTGTTCCGATTTTTGATTTTATTATCATTATCAACGGATAATCACAACATCATCGTACGCGTGTTTTATTTGCATCATCACGCTATTTTAAATCCAATTTCATAGATAACGAGCAACTTTTTAATTGGAGTAGAACTTGTAGCAAACAACAACACTCCTAGTAATAATAATTGAGTAGTACATCACTCGAGTAAAACAACAATAACAACAAAATGGTCAAGGAAATTAAATCCGATTCTCAATTTACATCAGAACTTGCCAGTACCAACAAGCTGGTAGTGGTCGACTTCTTTGCCACATGGTGTGGTCCTTGCAAAAAGGTTGCTCCGATTTTTGAACAACTCTCCACTCAATACCAACAAGATGCCGTCTTTCTCAAAGTAGATGTAGATATTTGCCAACAAACAGCTGCTCAATGCGATATTTCGGCCATGCCAACCTTTGTTCTTTTCAAGAATAAGAAGAAACTCGATCAAGTAGTTGGCGGAGACATGAACAAACTCAATCAATTGATTATGAAACACAAAGGAGCAAGTAGTAGCAGTACAAATGGTACAAGTTCTTCTTCACAAGTAGAAGATAATGAACCCATTCCAAGTCATCTTACAACAGCTGAAGATTTCAAAGAGGAAGGCAACAAGCGATACAAGAAAGCATCTTACAAGAAGGCTGCTGAATGTTACTCGAAGGCCATTGAAATTGATCCAAATCAAGCACCCATCTACACCAACAGAGCAGCATGTTATTTACAATTACAACAATACAAGAAAGTCATTGAAGATGCTCTGAAAGCTCAACAATTAGATGCTAAATTTACCAAGGCCTATCTCCGAGCAGGTCAAGGATATTTACAAATGGGTAAAACAAAAGAAGCCAAAGAACAATTCGATTTGGGACTTAAACTTGAACCCAATAGTGACCTTTTCAAGAAGGAACGAGAGGCAGCTGAGAAAATTGAAAAATATTTGAATAATTCTAAAAATTTCCTTTCTCAAGGACTCTACAAGGAAGCTAGTGCTGAGGTTGATTTGGCATTGCAAATTGCTCCACATTCGACCATTGTGAAATTGGTCAAAATTGAATCTCTCATTGGACTGAGAGAATTTGATACTGCTGCCAAAGAAGCTTCCGCCATTCTTCGAGATGTTGACAGTAACAATTCAGATGCTCTATTTTTGAGAGGACAAGCGCTCTATTATGCTGGAAATACAGATAGTGGACTCAATCACATCACACAAGCACTCAACTTAGATCCTGACAATCAAAAATGTATTCAATTTAGAAAACAAATTAAGAAAATTGAAGCTTTAAAGGAAGAAGGTAACAAACTTTTGCGAAATGGAAAATACCAAGAGGCCTACGATGAGTATACCAAAGCGATTGAAATTGACCCAAAGAATGCAAATTTGAATGCTGTATTATATTGCAATCGAGCTGCAGCTGCAACCAAATTGGGTAAACACGAGGTTGCCGTCAAAGATGCCACCAAGGCCATTGAATTGAATGACAGTTATTTGAAGGCCTACATGCGTAGAGGTTCGAGCTATATTGAGCTCGAACAATATGAAGACGCCATGCGTGACTACAATAGGGCTCACGAATTGGATAAGGACAATGAGGAAATTGAACAAAAATTGAAAGAAGTACGAAAATTATACAAACAAAGTAAGAAGAAGGACTATTACAAAATCCTAGGAATTGAAAAGTCTGCTTCCACCGATGAAATTAGAAGGCATACAAGAAGCTTGCTATGCAATGGCATCCAGATCGATACATTGACGAAGAGGAGAAGAAGAATGCTGAAAACAAATTTAAGGACATTACAGAAGCACATAGTATTTTGTCAGATCCTCAAAAACGACAACAATACGATTCGGGTGCCATGGATGCCGATTTCGAAGGTGGATTCCATGGAGCTGACATGAACGACATTTTCAGAATGTTCTTTGGTGGTGGAATGGGAGGTATGGGAGGCATGCACATGGGTGGTTTCGGAGGTGGTGGTATGGGCGGTTTTGGAGGTGGTGGAAGAAGAGGTGGTGGTGGCATGGGTGGAGGACAATTCTTCTTTTAAGTTGTGATTTCTACACTCAAATCCCCTTAGCTCTCTTTTTCAACATTTCTCCAATTGTCCACAAACCTTGAATTCACACTATTCAATTTTTTCATAAATTATTATTCTTAATATTAAAGGTGTGTCCATAGACATAATCAATTCATTATTAATACAAAATATTAGATGGTGTTTCTTTTGTAAAGAATTAGCTTCAATTTAAAACACAAAAAATCCTAATTGAATGTTGTGACTTGTCGACAAGTTTGAATTTATCTAATATTACGAGTGTAAGAAGCAGCTACAGAGACGGCAATAATAATTGGAAGAGCAACGAGCACCACAGCAATCAAATTCAATACAATAGTAACGATGAGACCATATTGACCATAGGTACCATATCTTCGAGCTCTTTCATCGCTTGAATGTCTATACTTTAATACAGGAATCCAAAATAGACACGAGAAGCAAAAGCCAATTCCGAAGAACCAGTAATAATCAAAGCCATCGTAAAAGCATCTTCAGCTTGCTTTCCTTCAGCTGAAACGTTGACCACGTTGGTTGTGGTTGTAGCTACGACTACAGGTTGAGCTGTAGTTGTGGTGGTTTGCTGCTGAACAACAGCATATTGAGGTTGATAGTACACTCCTCCTTGCATTTGATTGGGATCAACATAGATGGGTTGCTGACCAGGTTGTGGTTGCACGTACATGGGTTGCTGACCAGGCTGTGGGTAGTATGCTTGTTGCTGACCAGGTTGTGGTTGTTGCACATACATGGGCTGCTGACCAGGTTGTGGTTGTTGATAGTAGGCACTTGGTTGTTGTTGTTGGTTCAACATGACCATATTAGGATCCTATTTGTGATCATAAAATTCGAGAATTGAAAAACGACCATGATATGTGGATAATGATTCCGACGTGTTGAAATTATTTCGTTGTTTCCAAATCAGTTAATATTCGAACATGACCGTTCATCGTCCATTGGGTCAGTTCATCATCATCACCAACATTGCAAACTTACCTTCATGTCATTACTGACGGGTTGTTGTGGGTTCATGTTTTCGGTTTTCAACAATAATAATTGTTGTGTGTGGTATCAGTGATGTCCACTCGCTATTTTTTTCTGATTTCGAAAATAAAATGGAAGAACATGCGGGGGCGTTTCAACAGATTTCACATGTCATTTGCGATTTTATCACAAACCAAAGACAAGCACTGCAACCAAAGCAACCACCGCAGCAAACATTCCCACCAGAACGGTAGTGTTGATGGAAAAGGTTATAATGAAGCATACCAACCCAAGAGTTCCATACTTTCTCACTTTCGGATTGTCAGAAGCCTTGTATTTTAGCAATGGATAGAATGCAACGCAGGAACAAAGCAATCCAAGACCAAACAATATCAACACCATACATCCAATGACAGAAATGAGAAAGTTTTGTTTTGCTTGAACAGCTTCGTCTTCAGATGAGTGTTCTCGTTGACGTATCGATAAAGAGGAGTTTTTTTCCTGATATTTTGAGGAAGGAGTTTCATGCTGGGGTGGAGACGACTGAATAGGCGTTAAGGCGCTCTGTGCAGGTTCATACCCGAGTGAATAGACTGGTACATTTGCTACTGTTGATGCTGACGAACTCGGGAGAGAAGAATTTGGATCGGGTGGGAGGACAGTTTTAGGTGAATTGGCTTTTGAAGTTTTTCGCTGTGGATCCTCTTTGGTTGATTGCCATTGGTTGGATACCGATGTTTTAGGAGGTGTGGTGGTTGTTGCAGATGATGATCCGAGAGGAAGATCGTTGTTCAAAGCGGATGTTGTTGAAACAACTCTTGAAGAAGGAGGTGTAAAAGAAGATCCCTCAACTCGAAAGGACTGAGTGGAAGGAGAACAGCTCGTAGTCGTCGTTGCTTTGGGAATAATCAACGACGAATAATGAATGGAACTGGCATTCATTTCCATCGAGTCCAATGGATTGGATGAGGAGGGTGGATTTAATTTGGGTGTTGTTGGAAGAGGAATATGAACGAGAGAGAACTCCTCCTCGAGAGCATTCCCATCTGAAAATACATGAATACTTTCGGGATTAAGGATGACTGGTTCATGGGGTTTGAAAGTGTTAAAGTTTTCGGGAAAGTTCATGGAATAATGCTGGTGGTTGATATTGTGCAATTCATTGAGGTCCTTAGAGGCCATGGTCAATTGGATAATGGCTTTCAATTGAAAGGGAAATATGTCGGAATTTTTTTAAGATGCTTTGGGCCGTTTTTGGCCACGTTGATAATTGATTCGTTTACAAATTATACTTCAACCCTAGCATACTGACCTTAAGTCATTGATTTTGATGTTGTCAGAATTAAGTTGCCAATGATAATACAAGCATACCAAACCTTTTGTAAAAAAATGAAACAACTTTCTCATGGCCCTTTTCCCTTCAATCGTTGTTGCATCCATTCTTTGATGAGTAAGAATCGGGTGGTGAGCAGCCATCAATCTCTCCTGCAGCAATCATCATGTCGTTTTAATAATTCCCTTCATGAATCTACATTTCCAAAGTTAAACTTTTTCAATAATAATTTCTTGATGAAATTACAATTTCAACCCGATTCACACAGGGCTTATTCTTCATCGTCTTTCACTCGTTCCTATCATATATTTCATGATACTACGAATTCTATAAACAATTACATGGATGAAAATTTTAATACGGACTTGTTGAATCACAACACACAAGAAGAACAATCCACTTTTACTTTGGACCTTTCTCATGTAACGAAAAAGAAAAAATTAAAGCGAGTGAAATTAGAGGAGGAGGAAGATTCTTCTGTGGAAATTCAATCAATACACGACATGGATGCCAAATGGGTAAAATTAGAAGTTCCACAAACTCAACTCATACCGACAATGTTTCTTCCTCGCTTGAAAAATTTGACAAATCTTTTCTCTCCTATTTTCAAGTATTTAGACAAGGGATTATTTCACAAAGCTCTATTTAAACTCGAGCACTACAAGTCTATCATTGTACAAGGAGTTGTCGTTGACACTCACCAATTAACACCACAAGAAGCACAAGCGCTCACAATGGAATTAGAAAAATATACATCACTTGCTGTTGGACAAGTTTGTGACACACTCCTGGATCGATTCGAACAAACACAGGAATATCTAAAAATTCAAAAAGTTTTGAGCTTTCTAAGAGATTTTACAAATCATGTAAATTGTGCCAATAATTGGAATTTTAGGTCGTTGTGTGATCCTATCATTCAACGATCCATTTCCATACTGATACGCTCATCAATCGAGTCAATGAAGAGCCTATATTCAGACCATCTGTTTGAGGCTGTTAAAATAGATGTCATGACTGACATTTCTCCCTCGCTCATGATGCTCTTGGAAATTTTCCAAAAAGAAGAATTTTCTCAAAACTCGTATATCAAGCAATGCATTTCATTTATATTGGGACTGAATAACAATGATTACTTTATCATGGATATTTATACTTTAGATATTATTCTAGAATTGCTGATTGAAGGCAAGAAATTTGATGTTGCTTTCAAGATCTCCCAAAAAGAAAGCGATCGACTAATTGTACCATTTATCAACTTGTTATCAAACAAAAATTCAGCCCTCGATCAACAATCATCGCTAGAATTTACGTATCATAACATTCCTCGTATTTATGGATTAATTGAAAAAGTAATGACAATTTTTGGAGAAGTGGGAAAATATGATCAATTATTGAATCTGTACAAGGTGCTCAGACGTCCCTCACAACATTGTTTCAATATTGTCATTCAATATCTTGCACAATCTCGAGTCGAACAGCATTATGTGGCTTTGATGGACATCATTCGTGATACGGTGAAAAACAGATCTCGCTATGTACACATCATTACTCCTATCAACATCAAGAGCATGTTCAGATCCAACTCTATTGTCACGCAATATCTCACTCCAGCAGATATTGGTACCTTGAGGACTCTAATATTTGACAGCTTGAATATGAAACCTAGTCCTCGAATTCTTAATTTATTTTTGAATTTATACCTCAAACATGGAATGGAAAAGGAAGCGTTTGACATTCTTGAGCAATTTTACATCAATGGAGTGGATACAAATGTGTCTACCTTGACCATCATACTAACATACCTGTGTGGCAAGAAACAATATATCGATGCCATCAAAATTAGTGACAAGTGTATCACAGAACCTATTGTATTTGACATTCCATTTCTAAACATGTTGTGGAAAATTTATTATGAATATATTTGGAAGCATTTACTTGTCGTAAACAAAACGACAAGAAATGGTTTGTCAATTCAAGACACAAATATTCAATTATTAGAGTATATTCGTGATTTTGAACGCAAGAATTTTTACACCATTCTTACTTGGAGAAAGCACATAAAGGAAAACCCTCTATACTTTGACGAGATAACTAGTATTGAAAAACCACCCAACGACCAACAACACGATGAGATCAAGTATCATCAATTACAAATATTTGAATATTTACTCATTCAAATGGAGAGAGGTTTTGACAAGTACATTCTTACCAGCTACAATTATTTATACGATTCCAATAACACGAACAACCATACTTATGGCTCATCTTCCGTATATCCACCACTATCCATCTCTTCAAAAGACAAAGTCTATTCAAGTAACAAACATTTAAACTTTTTGCGAGAAGGAAAAAAAGAAATGGATGAAAAAACCTATTTGGAAGTGAATGCTCATTCCAATATTCCTCATTTTCTTCGTAACAAACAATCAAAAATGATTGCCTCTGATGTATGCACCGTGGATTTGAAACTACTTCTTCAATGCTATTGCGTGAGACCAAGATTGAGACAAATTGATGATTATTTGAAATTTGTTTGTGGAGCCTACAATGCCACAAGTCCTGTTCGAAAATTTCACTATTTCACAGTCATTTGTTCATTAGTAGAGGTTGGAAATATCGAATACGTGAAACAATATATTCAAGCACAATTTGAAAATTGTGAAATGTCCAACGAAGAAAGAATCAAAAACATGTATTCCATTTTAAAGATCATTCGATCAAGGTTGACACCTTCTCTTCGATACAAGTATTGCACAGAATGGAAACAAAAAACATTGGACGAAGTGTATCGAATGAGAGATTTATTGTCGATTGCAGAATGGAATCAAGTACGCCAACGATTTTCGAATTTTGAAACTGTTGCCCCAATAAGCAATATCGATGAATTATTGACATGGGTCTCTACAAGTATTTTATAAAATCCATAATTAACAGAGTGGAATGTTGAGAATTTTGATGAAAAGGTTTATTTGACATGAGGAGGCACTCGTTGAAATGGTGAACAAGATGAAGTAACTATTCAGAGGCAACCTTAAATTGGAAGCTATAATCAATGGGACTGAATTTGATGTGAATGTTGGTATATGTCATGGCAATGCCAATATCTTTTCTAATTTCCAAATCTTTGGGCAAGTGATTGATAATCCAATTAATAACAGTTTCTTTGTTATCACCAAATAATGAAAGATGTTGACTTAACGTGGATGGAAGGACCAATAGCTTGGTGTTGGAGAAGAATTTCACAGTCTGAGAAAGGAAACAAGTTGATTGTTGAATTAATTGAGCTTTCACCAATTCTGGACTTGCAGGATAATAAATTCTTAAATGAGGCGACGAGAAGCAACAATTACTCAATGCCAAACAATTCAGAGGATCTTTCTGATAGACATCTTTCAACAATTCGTGCTTTCCACTATTCGAAACATTTTTAGCAGAAGTCAATAAACAAAAAATGTCATCCAATGAGAGAGGAATGCTTCCAATCACATACATGGGCTCTCGAAGGAATCTCATTCTGGATCTCATGGACATGAGTGGATAAGTTCCATTCTTAATAAATCCATGCAACAACATGACATGATAAATATTCAATAAAAATACAGTTAAGAGATGCTTTTTGGATTTCAACTCGATCACATCGACCAATTCCAATTTGTACGTCAATTGTGTAAATTCATCGACCTTTTCTTCATTTCCTGTCAAGACTATAAACTCATTGCCCAATCTTAATAATTTGCCCCATCCCATTCGCTCTTTTTCATTGAATCGAGTTTGTGAAATCCATTCGGACGCATTATAAATTTCAATAATACTTCTCAACAAAATGACACTCAATTCCACTGCCTCATTCGCTGAAAAGTTTGTGGCCTTGAGTAATTTAGCTGCTTGTGTTTGTTCGCCATGACTCAATGATCCAGACATGGACGACGATGAAGCTGTGGTTCCTCCTCCTGTTGTTGATCCACTCGATGAAATCACTGAAAAAACATCTTCCTCATAAAGCTTATCTGGTGTTTGTGGTGGCATGGCCACATTTCTAGGTGAAATGGAATGCGTACGACCAGTCGTGCTGGTGTTATTCATCGTTGTCGTTGTCGTCACAGAACGAGATGTTATATGACTCATGTTATTTGAAACCTCACTCGTTTCTGAAGCACTCGTTTCAATGGTTGGACTATTTCGATGGATTGTCATCACATGAGCAAGTCGACTTGTTTCATTGGGTGATGGAGAATGTTCTGATGAGAGAGAATCTTCTTCTTCTTCTTCAAAATCTTCTTTGCACACATGATGATTGGATCCATCTTTTCGTGATAAAAGCATGATACTCATGGATCGATTGGCAACCAAAAGACTAGTTTTTCTCGAAGAATCTCCATCTTCAAATAAATGATTCACATTATCATCCAAATCATTGTCATATAATCATCATTGGTCGAGGAGTCGTCGATATGAATTTCTTCAGCAAATTTGTTCACAACTACTACTACTTGTTGAGTATCAGGAGGAGGTGCATTTAACATGACACTGAAACCTCGAGTTTTTCGAAGTTGAATTTCTGAATCGCGTTGTCTCTGAAATTCTACTTGTTGTCGTTTCAAATCCATTTGAATTTGGAACATTTGATCAAGTTGTTCCCATTGAAGAGTTTGCATGTAATCAATTGCAATTTGAAGTGTAACGAGTGAATATCCCATTGGACCCATCATGATGGATTCATGAACAAAATCTTCTAAAATTTTGAATTGACAATACAAATCAGGAATGGATGCCTTAATGAGAACAAAGATGAAAATGGGCATTAAGGCATCGGCAGAAACTTCACGTTCTCGTCCGTGATAAATTTTCACACATTCGACAATGGCTTTTGAAGTTTCCATTAAGAGTTTCATTTTACCTTCGACTAGACTGTTGCATTGTGAAATGTTACGAAGTGATTCGATGGCAAGTGAATAATTTTCTTCAGCACTCTTTCCATTTCCATCCAAACAATATTCATCGGCAATTTCCAAATGTTTTGGAGTACATTTGGCAAGTTCGACATATTTTTGATTCACAATTTCAGATTTCACACTATATTCTCTCTTGTAGAGTTCAAAGACGAGAGGAAACACTTGATCGAAAAAGACATGATCAATACATTGTGAAAAGAGAGGTTCCATTTGATTGGGATCTACCTTGATCATCACTCCATAATCCGCTGCTTGTGGAATGATAATTTTCATCACTTGTCGTGCCAATACTCGATACATTTCATCAAAAAATGATGCAATTAATGATTTTGCTCTAGAAATGACAATTAATTTCTCTTCTGTCGTGAGTGAATGATAATAATCTTGTGAATAGGTGCTGAGAAATTGTCGAGATTTTTGTTTCACCACTCGATGAAATAAACTTGTTGGATTTTTGATTCGATTCATTAAATGTTTGAAAATCACTAATTCTTGTTCGTCAATACTGGTACATGCGGACATTTCTTGGAAAAAATCAAATTCACATTGATTCAATTCAATAATGTCTGCAAACATGAGGAGAGATTCTTCGAAAAATTCTTTCAATGTTTTCAATGGTTTTCCCATGACTGTTTCAAAAGCTAAACAATCGGTGGAATAATTTTCAATGGAATTTGGATCTTCTTTGACCATGGTTAAATAATAGACCATTTCTTTTTTGATGGCACGATGTTCAAAGAGATCCTTATTGTCAATACTGTGTGTGTGAGAAGGTGAGAAGAGAGAGAGACAGGTGGTGTTGTTACCAATGGATGAAAACAAGTGAGTTGACAATGTTGTTGAACATTTGAACCATTTGGTTAATTCATGATGGTCATCAAAAAATTCATGTCAAAAAATTCATTCGAAAAATACTTACAAGAGACATGGGAAGGATTTGGAAATGTCAATAGCAGAACATGATACTGGCTTCTTCAAAACTTCATGCATGAGTCGTGCAATTTCACGGAAACTAGCTTTTGTACCGTGACACACAAAATTCTTCACTATTTGTTCCGAATCTAATTTGATATTTTGTAACAAATGTAAAATAAATTCAATCACATCGTCACCGTCACACCACTCCAATCGATCATTTAAGACATCAATGGTGGATGAAACTGGAATGGAAAGTGAAGAATAGGTCTGTATCTCTGAGCCAGATAACGTTGCAAGTGTTTGATAGAGCCATCCAAATTCTACCATCGTGTACGCTGTTTTACATTTCATGGAAAGATAAATTGAAATTTTGGTTAAAAATTCTGGACAAATTCTTTTGGTGGCAGAATCGTACAATAGGATAATGTGTTTCAATTTGGTGGATCTCTGACTGTTGTCAATCACTTTCTTGAACGATTCGGCGTCGAACCACTTGTTGAGAAGATATTTTGCCTTAATAAAGAAAATTAACTTTTCACATTGAATGACAGCATCGGACACAATGTCAATAAACTTTTCTTGTAAAATTCCCTTAATACGATTCTCTGCCAAATCATCCGATTCAATATCATGGAATGAGGCAGATCTTGATGCTTTGAAAGGAACACCAAGCATTCCAGATTGTGCAATAATTTCTTCTGTTCTACGTTTTCGAACTTCTTCCATTACTTCAATTCTCACTTTACTTTCCACACTCTTCTTCTCTTTTTCATAATCAAATACAATGTATTGAGCTGTCTTGAATGGATAATCAGGTATTTCCTTTTTAGAAAATATAATATTCTTAGAGAGATAATTCTTTTCATGGAGAGCGTGTAATAATTTGGATTGAATAAAGTGAATGGATCCAATCATGCACACACATGGATTGTGATCTTGGAAGGTTTCCAATTCTCTCTCAATAAAGCTATCGAAAGGTGTTGGAGCTGACTTTTTGATGTCTTGTACATCTGGATAAACAGCCATGGCCAAACCTGCATCATAGATTCGTGTGTACATGTCATGATAGGCGTCACATTCCCATTTTCTGAGACCTTTGGATAGCATCAATCGATGAATGGATTGCTCTCTGTCAATAATTTTATATTCAACAGGAACATTGGTCTTTTTCGAGAATTTGGTAATGACATCCTTAATGGTTAAACTTTCTGGACCTGTCAAGGTGTAAGTTGTTCGATGTTTCTTTTCATTTTGTTGCTGAGTGGATGCATGTGATTGACTAATGAACAATAAACCTGCATTGGGAGGTTTTGGTGGTTGTGAAGACATGGTAGAGCTTACTTGAAACATGATATTCATAATCATGGAACAAACGGATAGACCTACGTCACGCGCATCGACCCATGAAACTCTCTTCTTGGATTCATCATCTGAATCTTTCAAGTCTCCAAATGGAAAATAAAAAGTTCTGGTCTTTTCATCGTAAAACAGTAGAAAATCTTGCATGGTTCCATTACAACGAAGAATTCCACACGAGTGTCCAAAATAAGTCTTGACCATTTGTTCACATTGTAAATGACAATGAAACAGTTCTGGTAATTCAATGGCATGTTCTTCATTCGACGAGTTTTCTTGAGAATGTTTAGTGAATCCACTCTTAAAGGAATCATGTGGTTGAGAAGAAGGAGCTGTATAATATCTCGAACAAAGGAAAAAGGAATCTACAGATAATTGCAAGGCAAAATTAATGACTTGGTTCATATCTTCGACAATATATTCATGATCGAGTGGAATGTGAACCACACATGATATGTGATATTGCTTTTCTTTGATTTGTTCAACGAGAGAGGCTTCTTCAAATCGACGAAATCCATTCTCCAATCGAATGACAATAGCTCCATAATTTTTCAATAATTCCTCTTTTGAAACTGTGTTAAAACTTCCTTTTCTTTCATGGTCATTGTTATTAGAAGAAGTCTGAGGAATAAATTGTGTAGGATGACACACTGCAATGACACGAATTTTTCGAAGTAGTAGAGATTTCACAACCTCCATACCAATGTTGGAAGTGGCATTGGTCACAACTGAGATTTCCAAGATATCATGGGTTGTACAATTTCATTTCCATTCGAACACATTTCACACAAAACATTCATTCCGTTCAATTGCGTGACAACAATAATAAATTCCATTATTTTCATCATCACAACAATCATGAATTCACAATTGACATTATTTTTCATGTTTCAAACTATTCACATCTCTTTCAAAACTCTTCAACCTACCAATCGCTACAATTTTTCTCGACTCTACTCCCTTCACTCCATTCTGTGAATCATTCTGTGACGTGTTTAGTGTTCGAGTCGATCGATCACTCATCAAAGAATTACTCGATCCAGCAGCACCACCATTCGCTCTCGTTCGTGTTCTCATACGTGATCGAACGTGTTGAGTGGCTGCTCGTTTCACTTTTTGAACCCAATCTTCACGTTCCTCTTCATGATCTTCGGAACAAATTTGAAAGGTATAGGAACGTTCACTATAAATTTTATCCTTGCTGAAAGACTGTGAAGATGTGGATCAGGAGGAGGAGAGAGTGAGCGAGAGAGTGAGCGAACAGAATGATGATGATCATTGGATGATCCCAATTGGAATTTGATGATCATTGGATTGTACAACACCACGCGCAAGTAAATTCACACATGTAAATACATTTTGTTATAGAGAGAGCGATGAATTTCACAACAATGATTCAAATTTTGAACATGTTAGAGAATTGAATAGGATGGATGATCAATTTCAACATCATTAATTTCATGATCAATTTCAACATCATCAACCATTGGTAGTCCATAGGATGATACAAACCTTTTCACACTTGACATGAAACATTCTCTTATTCTTCTCATCCACACTCACACTTCCGTTTTGTAATTGTAACAATCCAATCACTGGTGCATCCACTTCAGATTTATATATCAAAATATCATCCACTAATATGAAATATCGTTTTTTCCATGATCGCCATTTAATTCCTTGTTTCATGAGATGACCACTTTTCACAATTTGTGGAATGGATGACAACGATGAAGGTAAGGAATGATGATTCATCATGGCATTGGTTGTATTATTCATTGGCAACGACGTGGATAATTGTTGTTGCTGTTGTTGTTGTTGTAAATACGAAGCTTGTAGCTCACCATTTGCACTTAATCCATACTTGGCCAAAACAAATTGAAATTCTGCAGAGGATTTGGTGGTTTTTCTTCGACGCGCCGATGATGGAGGAGAAGGAGAGGAAGGAGTATGGTTGTTGTTGTTTGAATGTTGTTGATGACTTGTGGTGGTGGTCGGAGAGTGTGGCAATGAGGTGGAGTGTGCGTGATGATGGTTGTCTTGTAAAGACATTTTTTTCGGATAAGAAGCGAAGTTTCTGACAGCTGTCAAAAGAGTTGTTCGCAGAAGTGTGAAATGAGGAAAAGAGTTTGATTTATTCGGAAATGGATCAGATGAATTGGTTGCATATTTACGATTAAGAAATGGTTCGCAACAGGATTTGTGTCACGCCCATTACATTCTTTCTCTGAGTTTGTTATATTGGATATGGTTTTGAAAATGCAATTTCATGACCAAAGTTGCCTATGGTGGTAAATTACTTGTTGTTGGTAAAGAAGTCATAATCCTTGTCCAACAAAATTCTTTGAAATCTTTTCTTGAATGAGACACAATTGGTAAACTGAAACATTTTAACATGATCCAAAGTTCCAAATATATCAGTAAACTCTACATGAGATAATCTGCAAGAACTAAATCCAAATACTACTCTTCTCTTGCTATTTGAATAAGCATTCAAAAAAGAAACAATTTTTCGATCATATTCATTGTGGTTCACCTCACTGGTGAAATAGACAATGACATCAAATCTGTGAATAATTTTCTGTAATTGCTCTTTTTGTTCCTTTCTTTTCAAAAATCGATGTGGTAATATTCTTTGTTCAATACTAAGGGTGTGATTGTTTTCTGAATGACCCGATTCCTGAGAATTAAGGTCTCTTGCTTTGGATAGGAAATATTCAAATTGATTTTGGCTGTCACGGTTGGGATACAAGACCAATACTCGTGGCAGAGAGTGTGGTGGTAATATTACGAGTTGAACTTCTTCCTGTTTGGAATCGGACAAGGTTTTAGTGTCATCCAAGACACTAAACACTCGGTCATCAAAAGGACAATACATGTCATTTCGAATTTCTTTCGCGTAATAATCCAACAAGTCATAATTCGGTGTTCCTGTTTGTGACGAGTCCATGATGGCTTTGGTACACAACATTCTTGGAAATTGATTGAGACCTCTGTTTCGATGAACGACTTGTATCACTCCTAGCCCTTGCATTAATAAGGAATAGAAATACTTTTCAGTCAGACGAGGAGCCAAGCTCGTCTTCAAGTCAAACTTTTCACAATAGTCATAGAAAAATTGTAAATGACGTTCGTTCAAATAGTGGAAAAAAAAGATGGATTCCAACTCTTGTGTATCCAAGCGATATCCAGCGTGTAATAATCGATACCACAAATGAGGATCTGTACGATATTGTACTGCTCGAGCAAAAAAGCTGGATGCATTTCTGAGTGAGGTTTGAATTTTACGTGCACTACCAAGCATGGGATGTTCTTTCAGTCTGAGTGCATGTTTCGATCGTTCGCGCTGCATATCACACATGTAGGAATGATTGCCTTCTTCAAAACAGCAAATAAATTCCAAGATGGACATGAAGATCATTTTCCCCAATGCTTCAATATATTCAGGAAATTGTTGACAGAACCATTCATCACCCTCAGTCTTAACAATTTCATCAGTATCTCCCCAACCATAATCATAGAATTCATAACTCAACAGACATGATTTGAAATGTTTGGCATGCTCTAATTCTGTCTCAATATTGAGTATTTGATACTTGTCATTGACAAAGGCATAATAAGACACAGTGGAACGGTCTGGGCGTTGAGTAAAAACTGAAACTACTTTTCCAGAGCCATTGTCCATCGTGATTAATATTGCCTGTCTCAAGGTTGCCACAAAATCTTTGAGATTTCCACATGACAACTTGGAAAATAATTGTTGAAATTCAACATCGGAGAGTTGTGACAATTTTTGAACACTCAGAATATTTTGTCGCAACTTTCGTAAATCATCATATTGTTGTGGATACAAATGATTCACAAATTCAGTCCAATCAAATAAATATTTCATCAAATCGTTATGTTTTGGATGGATCAATGCATCGAGACCATGATTCACGACATAGGTGTGGTAATTTTTATAAAACGTTTCACTGTTGGTCAATTCATACCATTGTTTGCAAACGAGAGAATATCGAAATTGAACGATAGGAAGTAGAGAGTAGGAAAAGATGTGATACATAATGTCATCAATGAAATAAAACGGAGTTGTATGTTCATGTGAGTATTTCATCATGATCGTGTCGTGATGATCTTGAGACATTTTCAAGTTTGAAGATTTGTCAAACTCCATAATATTGATGCTTGACATTTTTCAACAAGTTCATCACCTGCAATTTCTGAGGGTAGGTTCATCATTTTTCCTTCTTCTTTGTGTAATTACTTTGGCTCTTTATTCATCTTTTGTTTAAATGTTGAACTTTGGTGGGACCATCCGTTGATGTTCCCTGTTCTGTTGTAAAAAAATGCAGCAACACCGCGATCAATTATCGGGCTGTCCATCATCAACGGCCTTTATAGATGGAAGGTTTGAGGTTGCATCTTCCAACACATTTAATTCCATGTCCATGATCATACCAAATAACAGGACTTTGCGATCACCACTACCTACTCTCTCGGAATATGAAGATCCTTTTATTATACATGATCCCAACGCATGTTGGTGCTCGGGATGTAAAAGAAAAATTGAAATAGGCTCTGTAATTTTATTATGTTTAAATTGTCCTTTTGGTCGACATATACACAAATCACGAAATATGGAAGTAAATGACATGACCACAAGCTGCTGTAGTAGTAGCAATATTAGTCAATCATCAATGGATGGAAATTCTCAAAATTCAAATATCAACTCCAATAATAATACAAAAGGGTACATGTTATGCAACAAGTGTGGAAAGGACTTTTCAAAGCATCATCTTAAAAAAGGTCATTGTTTTGTGACCATGTTGAATAGAAGATTTAGTTACGAAGCTCTATTAGAAAGTGCACGATTTGATACATTATCAAGCAAGATTAGTTCAAAGTGTATTTCAAAGAATGGTGTTTTAGTGGTGGATGGTTTTTGTAAAGTTGAGTCAAGTCATATCAAGTCCAATTGTTGGTTATTCACAAAACCAAAAGAATTATTTGCAGATGAGGAGATTCAAATATTTAATGATAAAGTAATTCATAGAAGAGTGACATGTGATGGTTGTGAATGTACAATTCATGGAACAAGATACTGTTGTTTAAATTGCGCTGACTTTGATTTGTGTAGTAATTGTATGAAACAGCATTTACATCATGGTCGAAGCAGCATGTTGGGAACAGATACGTCCATAGATCGATCCACAATGACCGTACAGAATATTGCTAACACTGAGGCAGCCACAGCAGTTTCACACAATCCGAATCATGTTTTTTTACAAACATTGCTTCCACTATTGAACAGACCTCAACAGCTTTCTAAATGTATTTTTTTGGATGGCCTTAGTGAGAATGAAACTGGAACTAGCTATATGAATAACAGCGTCAATCATGGTAACAGCAGCCTGACGTGGAATAGCTCTTCACCAACTGACTTCAATAATTCCCATAATTACGAGCAACAGCAGTCATCCATGCAACAACACATGGTGATTCACACTACAAACTCACCACAAACTCTTGGAAATAACACTACATCTGGTTTGATTGACCTCACGCAATCGAACCCAAATATTACAATCATTCCATACAATTCGAATATATTTGACTTGCTCTATGAAATTGAATGTCTGAGCTTTTCCAAAGCATACAATAGGGAGTTATTATTGCAATTATTGAATTTATCACTGTACAATTCTTTGGACAAACCTGTTGATTATTTTGCATGGGTTGCCTTAGTGAATACTGAAATGGTACATGGTATTATTAGTACCAATGCACGTTCACACCACACAAAAAAACCTCAACAGTACGTTGCAGGATTTATCATGTACAATGTGAATAAGGAAAAGGAGAGAGCTGAGATTTCATCCTTTGCAGTACATCCCTCTTTGAGAAGTCATGGAATTGGTCGTGAATTATTGCGCTACTCATTATCTCACATTCTTAATTATGAATGGTTGTGGTATGGCCAAAAAAAATCGTCGTTGAACTATTGTCTGCGAACAACAAGAAAATATTGTGCCTCCATCTCAATAGTCCAACCAAACCATCATCCTAGAGAGAGATTAAAGCAATTTTCCGAGCCAGCACTTTCTCTCTCCGACCTCAATCTTTTAAGTTTCCGTCTATTTGTACAAATCCTCAATTTTATATCCGACAAAAGGCCTCCTAATGAGGGTTGTCCAACAAAAGCCTCAGTCGGTAAGTGTTGTTTTCTCTGTGAGAGAATTCAGCAGAAAAAAATAGCCTAACAATTTTTTTTGTTGTTGTCATCATTTCTTTTTCATCGGGATCATCCGAACACATTGAATCATCATCAAAATGAATAAGATTATTGAAAAGTTACTTTCGGGAGATTTAACAACCATTGGAGTAACAGCTTTTGCTATTGTTGCAATTTCAGTTTTGGTCAATAAGATTATGGGAAGCAGACCAACCAAACCAGTTGAAAAATCATCACCATCCACCACCACAACAACTAGTACACAAATGAAGAAGGAAGAGAGTGTCATCTCTGCCGAGGAATATAGACCATTCAAGCTCATTGAAAAGAAGAGTCTTACCGAAGGAGAGAACGTGAAATGCCCAGTCCGTCTCTTCAGATTTGAATTACCTGCAGGAAAGAGTTTGGGATTGCCTGTGGGTCAACACATTTCATTGAAGTATGTTTCAGTTTTATGATGATGATATTAATTTCTAAAATCATTAATTGCAAATATTGAAATGAATGAATCATCCTTCGACACAACAAATTCGAATTTTTCACATGGCGGAATCCGAATATGACTACCGCTACATTTCCGAATGTGTGGTCACAATCACTTAATTTCAATTGTACTTTTCCATACATGACAATAGGGCCACCATCAATGGAGAGGAAGTTGCCAGAAGCTACACACCAACCTCTTCGAATGATGATAAGGGATTTTTCGATCTTGTGGTCAAGATTTATCCAAAGGGCCTAATGACTCAACACTTGGATACCATGAAAATTGGCGACACCATTTTGGTTAGTGGACCAAAGGGACGTTTCAATTATGAAAAGAACAAGTATAGCAAGTTGGGAATGATCGCTGGTGGTACCGGTATTACACCAATGCTTCAAGTTATTGAGGAAATTCTCAAGCATCCAGATGACAAGACTGAAATTGCTTTATTGTACGGCAACTTGACTGAACAAGATATCATTTTGCGTGATAGATTGGAGGAATTGGCCAGAAAACACCCACAATTTACCTTGTATCATGTTTTGAACGAACCTCCAACCAATTGGACTCAAGGAGTTGGTTTCATCACTCAAGAAATGATTGAAAAGTACTTGCCAACTGCAGGTGAAAAGATGAACGTGTTAATGTGTGGTCCTCCTCCAATGTTGGGAGCCATGAAGGGCCATTTGGAAAAGCTTGGCATGAAGCGTGGTGAACATTACTTCTCTTTCTAAGGTGACTGATACTTGTATGTACATGAAAAAATATTAAATACTTTTTGAACAACTAAATTTAATTATACTCTTAACAACATGTTTTAATGTAACCGTTACTTCTTTTTGGGCCCTTTCTGCCTTCAGCAAACAATTGGAGAGAAGACAGGATTAACAGTTAATGATTTTATTGCATCAATTTAGAAATCGCTTGTTTTGGAAGAATTCTTTCCAATGGATTCAATTTAAGCATGTTTGCAACGAGCTCAACAAATTCAGTAGAGTATGGACTGGGTTGTGGAATTTTCATCAAAATAAATTTTTCAATGTCGTTTCCTCCCATTTCATAATATTGAGACAATACAGTGGTCGTGTTCATGGACATTAATTGAAATAAGGTCACTCCCAATGCAAACATATCACTTCCAACAGAGAATGATTTGTTTTCTTTGTATTGTCGTTGTTGGAAATTCGTATGTAGTAATTCTGGAGCCATGAACAACAGAGTTCCAACCTGAGAGCCATTAGTAGAAATCAAATCAATGGATTTCGAAAGACCAAAATCACCCAATGCCACTTGGATAGTCTCCTCTTTCACATCAAAATTTCTCACCAAAATGTTTCCAGGCTTAATATCACTAATCATAGGACTCAATTACGGTCTGACCATCCATCAAAAACACTTACCGATGTAAAATTCCATATTCACTAAACATCCAATCCAACGCTTCACAGACTTGTTTCGTTAATTGTCTCAATATATTTTCTGATAACCTAATTTTCTTATCAATGAAAAGCGACTTTAAACTTCCTTGCATCAGCTCCATTTCAATGCATACACGTGAAGTAATATTGGGAATGAATGCATCGTAAATTTGAACAATATTAACATGTTTCATTTTGGCCATAGTCAACGCTTCCTTAAATGCGTCATTTAGAGTTGAGGGATTGTCCACTTGGAGTTGTTTCAATGCTTTGCATTTTTTGGTTTTCAAATCCACCACTCGATAGACATTTCCAAATCCTCCATTGTCTATAAACACAATCTGTTCATATTTGGTTTTCAAATACTTGTCTATGATCGAAAGCTCTCTGAAAGTTGGAGAAGAATTTAGAGTTTCTGTGCTCGTGGAAATATTTCCATCATTGGATTCAAAATTGCCTGGTGTTTGCGTATTCAACTCGCTCATTGATAAAGACGATGATGTTGAGATTTGACACTACACACATTCTTGGCCGAGTGAATTCCAAAGCTTGAGCCCGGAAGCATTGAGTGCTGTGATGAAAACGAGTGAATTGTGTCTGATCGTTTCGTTTCATGGCTCTGGAATGATTGAGTACTTTCAGAGTAGTCCTTGGTGCTGTTGGAAGAACCTATTGAATGTTGTGACGACAATTTGTGAGATCGATTCGTAACATGAACTTTGATAAATTTGTTCTTGTTTTCAAGAGATGAATCTTGGAAGAGTGCGAGACAATCTTTCACATCATGGTCGTTCTTGACATCCATATCCCCGAAAGTTGGATCAAAATAAGTCAAGGTCATTGCTTGGTCTTGTAATTGTATAAACGAATTCTTCACTTGTTCCATCAGAGACAAGAATAAATTATTGCTGTCAATAGTCACTCTGCTCATTCTTGTCCCAAACTCATCTTCGAGTTTAATCACAAGTCGTTGGGAGATGTTGGATGGTTGGGGAGACATTGTTGTTGGTTGGGATATGCTCGACATTTGTTCAGGCAGTTTGGTTGGTTGTGGTTCGTGGAATAGCTTCTGGTTGAGCAAAGTGTATCGTTTTTCTTTGTCAACCTCTTGTGAACAAACTTGAATGCTCATGTCAATGATTCTGTCAACCTCATTCTTAAAGCTATCATCAATTGCTAAATCTTCCGAAATAAAATCATTCAATTCTTGAGAAATGCGATGATGATTATTTTCTTTGGTTGACGCTAGGTTCAAAGTTACTTGTTTCACTGCTTCGAAAACAACATCTTTGTCTTTTTTCAATTCTTCTGCAGCATGTATAAGTGCAAAACCATTTTGTTTCACTGCTTCGAGAACAAGTATGTTGTCTTTCTTAAACCTTTCTGATGCATATTCAAGTGCTAAACCGTTTTGTTTCACTGCTTTGAAAATAATTTCTTTGTCTTTTTTAAACCTTTCTGCTGCATACTCGAGTGCAGTACCATCTTGGTTCACTGCTTCGAAAACAATTTCTCTGTCTTTTTTCAATTCTTCTGCAGCATACATAAGTGCAGAGCCATTTTGTTTCACTGCTTCGAGAACAATTTCTCTATCGTTTTTCAATTCTTCTACAGCATATCCAAGTGCAATACCATCTTGTTTCACTACTTCGAGGATAAATTGTTTGTCTTTTTTCAACTCTTCTGCAGCATACATAAGTGCATAACTATTTTGTTTCATTGCTTCGAGAACAATTTCTTTATCTTTTTTCAATTCTTCTGCAGCATATTCAAGTGCAGTACCATCTTGTTTCACTGCTTCGAAAACAATTTCTTTGTCTTTTTTCAACTCTTTTGCAGCATATTCAAGTGAAATACCATTTCGTTTCACTGCTTCGAAAACAATTTCTTTGTCTTTTTTTAATTCTTCTGCAGCATACCCCAGTGCAACACCATCTTGTTTCACTACTTCGAGGATAAATTGTTTGTCTTTTTTCAACTCTTCTGCAGCATATTCAAGTGCAGTACCATCTTGTTTCACTGCTTCGAAAACAATTTCTTTATCTTTTTTCAATTCTTCTGCAGCATATATGAGTGTAGAACTTTTTTGTTTGACCGCTTCGAGAATAAATTGCTTGTCTTTTTTCAACTCTTCTGCAGCATACTCAAGTGCAGACCCATTTTGTTTGACAGCTTCTAGAACAATTTCTTTGTCTTTTTTCAATTCTTCTGCAGCATGTATAAGTGTAGAACCATTTTGTTTCACTGCTTCGATAACAATTTCTTTGTTTTTTTTCAACTCTTCTGTGGCATATTTGAGTGTAGAACTTTTTTGTTTCGATTTCTCCAGGACCATTTGTTTGTTTTTTTTCCTAATTATAGAAAAATAATCTTTCCAACCCATTTCGAGTTTTGGCAAGGGAAGATGTGGAGGTGATTTTTTGTTGTTGGTTATTTTCGAGAGAGATACTAGATGAAATATTGACAGGATCGATAAAATATATCGCTTGAAAACCTTACTGCTAAAACAACAGTTTCGCGGTCATGATGCTGCAAGAAAGGACTGGCATAATTAAACTGGCCCTTCTGAAACAAATTTGGTTTGCTTGTCCTTGATGTATTCATGGAAACCTAAGTAAAGGAATATCCGGTTCTGTAAAATAATAAGAGAATCAGGCATAGCAAGTGCTAACATTTGTTAACGAGTTCGGGATCTTTTAACGGGTGAATATGATGTGATAGCGCGGAGATGTGTGAATTTTTTTTAAGAGGAAACGGCATTGTAAAAAGTTCTAAATTCAAATTTACACAATTTACTTATAATTTGATAATAATTATTGAAATATTGTCTGTAGAGCCGAGAGAAAGGGATCTCTTCAAAATGAATTCAGCTAATTGTTGACAGTTCATTGTGTTGGCATTTTCATGAATCAAATTGACGCAGTCTTGGTCTGAAATTACATCCCAAACTCCATCACACGCCAAAATGAGATAATCGTATTCATTCTCAGTCAAATCAACAAAGGAATGATAGGGCTCAGAAATGACCCATTCCTTCATGGCATGGTCTCCAAATGATCGAGTCACACTGAGAACACCATTCACACGATTATATGCCACAAATCCATTCTTTGCCTTGATACGTTTCACTTCTCCTTCGTCACTGGCTTTGTGATCATAGGTAAGTCTTTCTGCAGTTCCATCCTTCTTTGAAATGACGACACGAGCATCTCCACAATTGGCCACATAGAGGAAACGTTTCTTGGAACTTGGAAGCGGTCTCACATAGCACGTAATACTTGTAGCTCCATTGTATAAAATTTCTTGAAGTTTAAGTTCTGCATCCATCCTGCTGTAAGCTTGGTTATAGACTTGAGTGACATCAATGAGCTCAGATTGCTGAGAGTTCTCCATATCGTTCAATTCTGATTCAAAAATGTTGTGGAATCTACTTTGTACAATATTGACAGCACCACGCCCACCATGACCATCATAGATTGCAAAAAACCCCTCACCCTCCTTTCCTCTGAATCTATCAATCATACAATGTCCATCTTCGTTGGTTCTTCTGTGTCGGGGATTCATGTCTTCAGCAAATCCAATATCTTGGAATGATGAAAATGGTGGTTTTGGTACTTGAAGAGTATTGGCATGATTAGATTGATTGCTTTCAATATCGTTTTCCAGAGACATGGTCGAGTGTTGTTTGCTTGTCGCGACTTGTGAATCAAATTCCGTTATTAGATTAAAATTCTTCTTCTACTCCAATATTTATAATATCAACACGAATTTTTGTATACACGTGGATTGTCAATACCAATCAATAGATTAATTGATTTCGTTTCAATAACAAAAGGGATCAACACACAGCAGCCAAGTAAAAAGCCGTGGTTATGAACGAGATGATAAATATTTTTTTCGTGATGATTTTGTTAAACAAAAAAGAGATCATCCAGCAATTTTCACCAAACAAAAAGTTCATACGAATGATGAATTTCCGACATGAAAAAGCATACACGACAATTTTTGGAAGAGGTCGATGAATCCAAAATATAAATATTCACGTATGTACTTACAGTTGTGTGTGGTACATCATCGAGATTTTGAGCTACGAATTGTGAGAGTGGAATTCCTTTCGTTGTTTGGGAGTGATTTGATGGGTTATTGCTGTTGTTATTATTAATCGTTGTTGTTGTTGTTGAGGAGGAGGATGACCCTCTAGGACGTTGTTTTTGTTGCCCATGAACCGTCAAATGATCTGATTGTGGTGGCGATGATGGTATTTGAGCACTGGTTGTTGAACTACTGAGAAATCCGAAGGAAGTAGGAGTTCTAGGCTCCTCTTCGGTATCATCGGGAAGATCATCAGTGTTGAAAATTCGCTTAGAGTCCATCGATTTGGACGAGAAGAAGGATCGAAATGTGGGCATTCTTTTGTTTCAGATGATGTTGATGAATAGTATTTAGAGCGGTTTTTACTAAAGTGTGAATGTGCACCAAACTTATCTCCGATAAATATTGAAATACGAGGATGATGGTCCTTTATGAAAATAATACAGAGGGCTGTAATTTTTTACGGTGTTATGTTGTTCTCACAGTAAGTTGCTTGTTTTGATGGAGGCGACTTGGTAACCTCAACCTGGCAATGTTCGTCAAAGTGGCACGAAATGTGCTTTTTTTATTATTAAGGAAAGTTTTAGAAATGTCGTGTGAGTCATGCGTGATTTTCACTTGAGCATTCTTGTTACCTGATGGTAGCTCCTCTAGGAGATGTTGGAAGAAAGTCTTTGTGTGGAATTGTGACTTGTTGTTGTGTGGAAGGAAGTGGTATGGATGAGATCATGGCAGTCCCAACATGATTGCTGGTGGTGGGTACGTGATGATGTGCTGTTGTTGTTGTTGCACTCGTCGATGATGATGTGCCAGGGAATGAATGAGTTGGAACAATTCTCCTCATCAATTTTAGTGTTGAGGGTGTTGAATGTGGATTGTGGTGAAATGGAACCGCAGCGCCTCCACCACCAACCATAACTGAAGTCGAATTCGAAGACGATTGGAGTGCATTCTCCTTATTCGACCGCAATGCTAGAATCCAATCGTTATCAGCAGCAAATGACACTGGAAGGATGGATGGCTTTCTTCGGGAGGCCGTGGTTGCTCCAATTCGATGTTGTGCAGATTGAGTGTAAGCCATATAGCTTGGCACAGGTTTTGGAGATGTTGGTGAATCTCCCTCAAATTTTACCTTTTTGGTCTTTCGTTTTGCTGTTGAAGGGACACCATTGGTTGTATCGTCGAATTTTCGTGCCTTAGTGCCTTTTAATTGGTTAGGTGACAGAGGAGGATTCGTATGAGACTGTTCTGGCTGCGATTTGGATGGAGAAGTTGTTTTTTTGAGAACACGTCTCAGTTTGCTTTGCTCAACATGCTTTGTTTCCAAATAGTCTGTTCTGAATTTCTCGAACTTTTCCTTGAGAGCATTAATGTCTTCTACTGCACTCTTCTTGAGAGGTGAAAAATGACGGTGAGCATGGGGATCCAATGATGATGACGACGACGACACTTGGTTGCTCGTGTGGATATTCCTCTTTGAAGGTGATGGATAGGTTGGATTGAATGAGTAGCCATGAGTAGTACCTCCTACCTTTTTGAATAATTGCGAGTTATTGTGGTGGTCCTCACCATCGTTCATATCCTCCATGACGAGATCTTCATCTTCTGGTGTCAGTACTACCGTATTCTGTTGTTGTTGTTGTTGTAGGTGTGAATGATTGTCCACAAGCGAGAGATTACTCATTTGAGGAGACAATGGAGGTGATATGGATTTATCTGAGCCTGAATCGCTTGCCATTGTCGTGTCCACAGAAGGAGCTTCTTCCATCAGGTAATTGTTAATGAGGGGCTGTTTTTTACCATTGTAAGATCGATCATTGCTATTATTCTGTCTGACGCTGGTTGGATTTGACACTGTTTTTTGTTGACGTCTTGCACGAGTCAATTTGGATTGAGCTTGTTGAGCATACTCTTCAGGAGTAATCACCTTCTTATCTTCTGTAGGTACGTTAGGGAATGAGAGTTGGAATAGGGAGGAGAATTGGGTCGTTGAGCTGCTTCGTCGTTTCTTGGCTCCTGTGTGAATGTTTTTGGGAGTTTTTAAAGCATCCTCAACCATTGCATCGTAATCAGCTTCGAGTGGTAAACATGAAGCATTGGTGGTACCAACAGAAGTTGCATTTTGATGATTACCTTCGTGGAAAGCATGATGTTGCTTTTCAACAACATCCAGCAAGCTACAGGCCATCATATATGCACGCTCAAGCTCGGGCGTCAATGAATTGGTTTCTTTCAAACGATCATACATGTCTTGCATGACGTCGTGAGCTTTTGAAGAGCAATATTGAGCGTCTTCCAAAATGAGAGCCATTCTTTGAGCTTTGGATTTGTGATGGTCGATCATTCTTTCGAGGTCTAAATTGAGTATTTCCTGGTCGTGTACCTTAACTTGAAGATCAAGTAATTGTCTCAACTCGTTATTGCCAATGATTTTGGGAACATGGTCCTGTATGGACTTGGCACAGGAAATGTTCTCTTGTAAGTGATGTTCAATTTCTTCCTTCTTTGAAATGTATTCCCTCTTGGCAAGAATAAGAGTGTCTGCGTCTTTTTGACGCGTATGAATACGAAGTGGTTTTTCTTCACCTGGATGCTCTCGGCACCACCTCTCAATTTCATTCTTAATAGACATGATTTGAAGAGAGTTTTGTCGGTCCTGTTCCTCGAGTTCCAATAAAATTCTTCGATTTGTCATTTGCTCTTGGAACACTGTAGAGAGACTTGATCTCAGCTCTTCAGTGCTTTCTCGTTCCTTCTCGTATTGTTCGTTCTGCTGTTGCGAATTGGTGGACAATTCGTGCTCTTTGGTTTGCAGTTGAATCTTCAATTCTTGCACCTCAATTCGCAACTCGTCGATTATCTTCAGATATTTGGTAATGTGGAAATTGACATTGTGAATATTCTTCTTAACTATTGTTTTGATATTCTTAGCTCGGTTTGCATATTTGAGAGTGTTATAGGTATCGTCGTAACAGAGATCACTTGGGCTCAAATTAGCAATCATGACAGTTTTACAATTTCCTCCAAGGGAATCTTTGAGTAGACGAGTCAGTTTTGAATTTCTGTAAGGGACGTAGCCCTTTCCTTTGTTTTTTCCCAGTGCATTGATACAATTGGCGAGAGCAAGAAGAGATTTGTTAATGTTAGCTCCTTCAACAAGTCGTGCTCCTCGATTTTTGGTGACAGAGGCTCTTTCTGAACCTGCCAAATCTATGAGCGAGAGTTTTCCAACACCAACATCTGCTTGAATATTAGCTGTTCGATCTGTTTGTTGTACATTGATTTGAAAAACGGCATGAGATCGTGATGATTGAGCATTTGCTGCTGTTCCAAATTGTGTTCTATTCGAAATACCTCGTTGAATAAGTTCGAGAGCGTGATCGGCATTGTGACATTCGTGCTCTGAAAGACCTGAAACCACAATTCCCTTGGTTTTGTCTTCACGAATTTCGTGGTTCACTGCTTTTCCGTTTTGAGGTACCAGTAAATCATGAATATTCTCATTATATACTTCAAGAAAAGAAACAGTCACTCGGTATGTTTTTTCATGTTTTCGTTTCTCCATCATTCGAAATATATCAATGATGGTTAAGGGTAGAATTCCAGGTCCACTGATTTCTGAGCCAAACATGGTGAACTGTGTGAATGTTTTGAAATTTATCATATGTACATTGCATTGTATCAAAATTTGAGTGTTCATTTGCATAGTAACAAAGAGGCAGCGAATCATTCTTGTCAAGACGTGATAATGCAAAATACAAACTACTTACAGTCTTACCTGCACCAGTAGCTCCATACGCAAATACAGTAGCATTGTATCCATCCAAGACACTCTCCAAAAGTGCCTTTGCAGAGTTTTCATATACTTCAAGTTGTGTGGCCGTCTCATCAAAAACACGATCAAAGGCAAACCTTAATTCCTTTCCTCGTCGTAATCCAAGTGCTCTACGTTGCTGTTGTGATCCTTGTGCCGAATCCGATGGATCAAAAACAAGTACATTTCTATCCACGACTCTCACAATAGAGCTTGATTTTCGTTCCGCTTTTTCTCGAGTACTTTCGGGCCTCACTCTAACTGTAACTAAAATGTTGCTGGAACTTCCTTGCATGGAGGTGAAGGGATCTTCCGTTAATGATCCCGTGTTTGTCGAATCAGTATTCCACGCTCGCAGCGAGCTTATGAATCCATCTTCAATATTGCTCGTGTTTAAAATGTTGATGTTTGAATTATTTTGAAAATTATTGTTGTGAGCGAGCTGATAACATGATGATGAAGAGGGTACATCCTCCGTCGTATTCATATCATTCTCTGCTTGAAGTAGCATCATTGCTTTAATCTTTTTTAAAGAAATCTACTGTGATGAGAGATACGAGAGCAGTTCTTTTTTTTAATTTGTGCACAACGGTTTTGGGCGCCAATTCGTGGCAAAACAAGGAAACCAAAACAGATTTCAAAAAAATGTTTCACTCTGTGACTTCAAAATTTTGCTCTTTCGCTTCCAAAACACGAGCATCAATACGGAGAGCATCGGGATTTGCAAACTCATCTCCTTTTCATCATCATGGACCATGTGTAATGATCGGAATAAATTCATGGCCATGTACGGGCTTTGCCAGCATCAGACGAGAAATGTCAAGTCTTGTTCATCCGTCCTCATCATCAACAAACAAAACCATTCCAACCATTAAACATACCAAAGATCAAATTCCAGCATTGAGAGTGAAAAAACCACAACATCTCGTTCGAAAGCCTTTTATTGATACCATTCTTGACCCTCAAATGAAACAAATTTCACAAAGCGCACAAGAATTTTGGGAAATGGATCAAAATGGTGCTATTGAATATTTAGAAAAGAAATTAGCAGCAGCGTTGAATGAAATTTCTTCCAGCAGCAACTCTGTGAATGACATCAAATATGAAGTAAGCGTGGCAAAAGTTGCAGAACAATTAGCAACCATGTACTATGCCACTGAAAGCTATGAAAAAGCTCTCAATTTGTTCTCAGAGCTGAAAGACAAGTATTATTCGTACAGAAAATATATTTTACAGAAAAATCCAAACGAGCAGGTGCCAGAGGAAAACTATGAGCAAGAAGAAGAACTTATTGAAAATGATTCTTTTGCTATCGTGGCAACCAATTTCTCAGACTGTTTAATAGGCTTGGGACGAGAGAAAGAGGGTAGACAAGCACTTTTAGACGCATTGGATTTGTGTAACTTTGGTCATGAGGGACTTCAATCTGGACCTATTACTGAAAAGCTTGCATACATGGCCCTTCAAGATTCGAAAGCAAAACATCTAGACCTCTCTCAGAAAATGCAAATTCTTAAAGATGCCATTGAGCTTATTGATTCACGAGAAAAAGATACACAAAATTGCGACGTTCTCTATGCCAAGGGAATTTTATTTGAAGAATTAGCAAAAATTTTGCCCGTGACAAGAGTGACCGAAAGAGAACAATATCTTGACAGTGCTGTACAACTCTATAAGAAAATGTTACAAATTGATCCTACTCAATATCATGCCATGATGAATGCTGGTGATTGTTGTTGCAAGCTAGGAAAAGATTCAGAGGGATTGAGCTATTACAATCTATTCATTGACAATTTTGACGAAATTATCAAAGATAGTGCTTCTAAAACCAAAAGATTAGATTACTTTGCCATGTATGTGGATATTATTGTGAAATTAGGAATTGCCTATACGAAATTTGAGGACTATGACATGGCCATCAAACAATTTGGTATTTGCATTTCATTTATTGATAAAGTATTGAAGCATAATTCGGCTCCAAATGCAACCACATTGAGATCTTACAAAGTAGCTGCATTAAATAAGAGAGGAATTTGCTTCTTACGCAAACACGAGTATTGGAAATGTGTGAATGACAATTCAGATGCAATTAACATTGATAATACGTATTTCCCTGCCTTCAGAGATAGAGCAGCAGCATATGAATCTCTTGGAAAATTAGATTTAGCAAAGGAGGATAAGGTTCAATGTGAATACTTGAAGAGAAAGTTCGCTATCAGTACTACTTTTTAAAAAATTTTAATTTAATTTTATTGATCCTGCTCAATATCATGCCATGTGTCAATGTTGACATTCTAAATGATGTATTATTGTGCAACCGCGTAACAATGCACTAAAGTTGACCACAATCTGAAATGGTAACCTTCTTTGAGACTGCGCCCAATCTATTTCCATACTGTTCTAAATCTTTTAAGATTTCCAAACCTGTTTCAGCAAGAATAGAGGATTAATATCATGAGAGCGGAAATATCGTTTTCAGAGATTTTCTTGTCTAGTCCACACTGGTTTGAGAAAATACATACCTGATGTCACTTTACCAAAGGCAACATGTTTTCCATCCAATTGAGGAAGTGGTCCCTCTGCCATTGTGAAAAAAAACTGACTACTGGCCGTGTTAGGACCACTATTTGCCATGGAAACAATTCCTTGTTCGGAATGTTTCACTGTGAAATTTTCATCCTCCAACTTGCCGCTTTCGTAGATGGACCTGCCAGATGTTCCATTTCCTTTAATAAAATCTCCAGTTTGAATGCAAAATCCAGGTTCAATTCGATGCACTTTGCAATTCTTGTAATGCAGGTTTTTTCCTCCTTTTTGACCCTTTTCACCTGTAGAATGGTTCAACATTGAAACAACCAGTGTAAAACAATTTAAAATTTGATTCGTTTCAAATTTGCGGGTCAATGGGCAGTGAAAAGAAACCCATGATCACAATATTAAAAATTAAATACAATTTCCATTCCAAAAATTCAATGTAATTCCGAGAGCATCAATGTTTCATTTCGAAAAATCCATTGGGATTGTGGTCATCATGTTCTGGTAAATTCGTATATTCTCCAACAATACCCACCTGTACATAATGCTCTAAAATTTTCTGCAGTTTTTGGTACAATATCGGAAAACAATTCAATTTCCACTCTTCCAACTTTTTTATTTCCAACCGAAAACTCTAAAAACACTTTCGGCCTTGTCGACATTTTTTTGTGTCAACGTTTCATCTAAACAATCACCCATTAAGATTCACAACATTAGGCCAACGTTTCCTCTAAACAATCCATTAAGCTAGTCCAAACGAAGAACAATCACCGAATCATGCACACGATAAAGGAAGGACTATCTCATGAGGACTGCGAATTATTACGAAGTAGATCTGCGAAAGGATGAACAGCGAAAAAAAAATGTCCCTGCTTCTCTCTTGTTTGAAATTCAGTGTTACCACAACGATCTTTCTGGTTGCTGCATTTCTTGCGGTTGTGTTGTTCTATCCATTTCCAAGTGTTGATCAGATTACAAAAGAATGGCCTTTAAAAACCATTGAAGAATATGAACACAAGATGGCTCCGATGATGGCTACTCGTGGAGTTCATTTGTCTTTTTTCCCAAAGAAAGCCTCATGGAGAAAGATTAAATTGTCCAGTGGAATGGAGTTCAACTTGTTAGAAGGTGGTAAGAGAGAGGGAGATGCCAATCAAAAGTTGTTGATTTTTATGCATGGCTATCCTGAAAGTGCTTTGTGTAAGTGTTGAAGATTATATTTTTCTCTCGGTTGTCTGAACTGAAATAATCATCGTATCACATGTGTTTGATCATGGTTTCATGACATGGAATTGTGTTCTTGTTGTCCACTGATGTATTATTGGAATCTGTTAGTGTGCTGGGGTAGATATTTAGATCACTTCATTGAGAAAGGATATTGGGTCATTGCACCCGATATGAGAGGTTTTAATGAGAGTTCTAAACCTCTACCAGACAGTGTGGACTTGCAACAAGTGATGAATTATCCCAAATCATTTTCATTTGGTGACATTAAAAAGTACTTGTCTGACTTGCACCGAATTGCCTATTATTACACGGATAAGTATTATGCACAGGATTATTATTTATTGGTGACTGAGTATGCAAAGAGAGATAGGGCCATTTTCATCACACACGATTGGGGTGTAAGTATTATTTGGTGTGATGTTGTAATGATGAAATTGTGTGGCCTTGCTTATTTATGAATGGAACGTGAAATTGTTGTTATTCGATCAAATGCAATTAATTGTCAAAATCAAAATTGAGAACAGAGTGGAGCAGCTAACTATGTCATGCGTGAACATCCAGAGATTTTCGAGAAATTGGTCACAGGTGTTGGAAACTTTTTAAATTCTCAATTCATTAAGAAACAACCACTCGATTTTTTGAAACAATTACTCAAATCGTGGTACATTTTTTTCTTCCAAGTGTTGGGAGTATCTGGTAAGTGTATGATGTGAATTGTTTGGAATAATGTTTGTATCATGAAAATGTCACACTAATGAAAAATGCAACACCAAACAACGACACGAACAGATATTGCCATGTCAAGAGATGACTTTTCCTTCCTACTCTTCTTTACAGGATTTGATGAATTGGGACGTCAGGGAAGAATGTCTGTTGAGGAATTGAATTTATGGGCCAATCATTGGAGAAGGAATTATGTCACCGCTACTGCCATCTATAGAGGCATCTTTAGAAATTCCAAGCCACCTCAAAAGATTGAAAACAAATCCGTCTCCGTTCCAATTCTTTACATTCATGGAGAAAACGATCGATATATTTCAAGTGCACCCATGTACTTTTTTTTGGAGAATATGTTAACTGAAGAGGCAAGAAAACAATCGAGTGTATTTGAAGTGAAGAATGCTCCTCATTGGACTCAATTATATGGCGAGGAAATTATTCCAAAGATTGAGAAATTTATTTCTAGGGATAGCGCTTGAGCATTAAATAAACCCAATAATTTATTACATGTATGATTTGTTCTGAATGAAGTGAAGGGATCGATTGTAAACATTAAATTGGCAACAGGGTCGGTTGAAGGACTGTTATTCACTCCTCCACCAGTTACCATCACAGTACTGTTCAACGAAAAGTAACAAGAAAAAGCATATCCTGAAAGAAACATTTTACACCCTTCAATCACATTGCAACATATAAAATTGCTTGCATGAATTTGGCAATTCTCAAATTGACTATTTGTGGCAGAGACTCCATGAACGCTTGTGAAGTTTTTAAGGCAACACCGATTGAGATGAGTGTTAGTAATTGAACAATGATCCCTCCATAGACATTGCAATTCTCTTCCAAAATGCAATCAAGGAGATGAGAACTGGCAACGTTACAATTTTTCAAGTGACATCTTGTCAAAATCTGTCCTGAACATCTTCATTTTGTTTGAGGGTGGTTGTTTTTCTTGAGTCATGTTGTTGATTTTGTTTTTTGTTGGTTTCATTGGAAGTGAATCAAAAGGTGAGTTAAAAACAAATTTTCTTTAATCGAATTCGAATTTTACAAAGTCCATTACTATCTTTCACGTTCACGTTTCGCACAACGTTACAATGGATCGGAAGACTTGCCAACTCATTCCTCACAACGCTTCACCTTTGAAAATGAGAAAGAGTCTGTTCTTTCCTCCATAAACTAAATTTCGAAGTAGAAAATCACTTGGTATTGTCGTTGTTAGACGAATTGTCCAAAAATGCGTTCGTGACGTTTCCATGACCCAAACACTAGAAGACCTTACAAACTTGGTTCCAGAAAATATTGAGCTTGATGAAAAACATTATCTTGTAGTTGCTAGAATTGTCTTTTATTGCTCTGAAAAAAAAATGTTGAACCCGAATCTCGAGTCGGAACAAGTGATTGATCAATTTCTCACGACCAAGCACGGAAAAACTCGATACATTTTGAATGGCACTAATCTCTCAGCACCTACCGATCATTTGATTGTTTTTGTTTGTGGAATATCTTCTCACTCCTATTCTTTTCATTTTCTTGTGAAAGCGCTCATGAAACAATACGAGTCGTTACGATCATCACAACAAAATATTAAATATTTACGATATGATAAATATGGAAGAGGAAAATCATCCAATCCATTGGATATTCTTCATGATGGTGATTTGTTTGTGGAGCAATTGTATGAATTGATTGATGGAGTTGAATTGAAACCAAGACGTGTTGAACAACAAAATAATTCATCAATAACATTAAAACCAAGAATAACAATCATTGGATTCAGTATGGGAGGAGCTATTGCAACTCTTTTTGCTTCCAAACATTCCGATTTAGTGGACGACTTGATTTTGTTTTCTCCTGCAGGAGCTAAATGGTAAGAATTTACATTATTTGCGAGATTTACCTATTAATGTGCATCGTCGTTCCACAAAAAACAACAGGAAATTGCCTTTTGGAAGCTCACTAGTGAAAGTTTCATGGTTAGGGAGTGTAGTTTACGGAGCAATTCATAATGCGTCAACGACAGAACAAAAAATTAGTACCGGTCTTTTTAATCTAAATGACGAATTAGTGAAAGAGAGAGTGAAATTTGCTGTTGAAATGAAAGAAAAAGAGGACGAATCAAGTTCACAAATTAGTAGTTTTGTCAACTCCTTCACGTAGGTGTTTTGAAAGTAATTGTTTCACAATGTTTCAACATAATTACTCTTCTCAAAAAAGTAACTTCCCACTAACTGCTATTGAGGACAAAATTCAACATGTTGGTACCAAATCTCACATGAAAATTATGGTGATTTGGGCTCTGTTTGATGTCACAGGTTTGTTTTCATTTTTGCAAATAATTCAAGATAATAATAGAGAAAAGTACCTGGCGATGAATGCCTTTCTACATATTTTACTTTACTTGGAGAGCATCCAAAATCAAGATTTGCAATTATGAACAATACAAGACACATGTTTTATATGGAGAGAGAGGAAGATACTGCAAAATTAATCTACAACTTTTTGAATGATTCAAATGACGACGGGGATGTTTTCGAACGTTCCTCACGAGCTTTACAAAACATTCAACAACAATCAGCAAATGAAAAACTGATGACAAGTAGTGACAAGATCAAGCTGACTTATTTCACAGAGCATCCAGTTTTTAAAAAGTTTATCATCTAGTGGTGGTACTTGTTACTTGATTTCCGTAGTTCTACCTGTTGGAATGATTTGATTTCTCTTTAGCTTGCTTGTGTTTTCAACTTGTATAGTTCTTTCCATGGAATATTGATAGACAGATATTAAATGATTGACGTTTCTTAACATGGAGTCTCGTAATGTTGCATCCATGGTTGTCACCTTGTCCAATAATTTCATAATCGTGAACTTGTCTTCAGCTAATTGATCAAGAAGAGAGATGGTTAGTTTGGAAACTGTCTTAATTCTCTCGCTCGCCCTTTTCTTGCTCAATGATGCAATGTTTTCCTCGTGATGTTTTTCGATAAAACAAACGTAGGTATTGACAACAATACGGCAACACTTTTCGCTGAATTCGTTTCGCACCTCTTCACTAAAGCTATCATTTTGCATGACAGAAGTAAGGAAAGGAAGAACTGTTTCAAAGCATTGTTCAATCAGACTTTTCTTTTCCGTTTTCATGGGAACTATTCTTCTCTTGTTTCCTGATTTTGTAGGCTTTTGAAATTGTGAGTAATACTTGCCAAAGTTGTAGTCATTCTCCTGAAAGAGTTGTTCAATTTTTGCATCTAGATCTGATCTGAGAGATGTGAAAAAACAGTCAATGATCATTCCCACTCCCCGTTTCATTCCATTGAGCAATGTTTTTAGAGTTGAGAGACCATTTGTTTCTGTTAGAGTATGAACGCAAGACGTATCCAGATGACTCTGAAAGCCATACGATCGCACATGAGTGGCTCCTTGTAGCACCTTAACAAAGTGGTAAAGAAGCTCCAACAGGACATAGAGATCTGAAGAAAGGGTGACACAATCCATTTTGCACTCTTTCACTCTCTTGAGCTCTTGTGTTTTGAAATGCGTAAAATTGGTAATCATTTCAAAAATGGTAAATATTTCAAAACGATTTTCGTTGATCCAATCAATGAGCCGATCATTATTTTGATGCAAGTTTGTTTTTGACTTTCCCAAACTATTTCTAAGATCATTCAGACTTTGTCTGGCGCTTGGGTCTGAGCTCCGTTTGTGTGAATTTGGAACAAATCCAAATAAAATTCGATAAATGGATGGAAACTCTTCTTCGCTCACTGTAACAACAGGTTTCTCATTATCTCTTCCGCTAGATATGTAGTTATCAATGGATAGATATTTCAGGCTCTGCGTTTTGTAATTTTCCAAGTCAGGTCGAATATGGTTTGAAACAACAACATGAAAAGAAAGTGTACACTTACATTGAACAACAGATTAAAAAACGCAGTATTGCAATGAAATCCACTTGAGGTTCGTCGCGGTGTCATGATTGCAACATGAGAATGGTTTAAACTTTCCTTTGTGGACTGTCGCTTTGCAAGTCTAATATTTTCATGCACACAGTGAAGAATGGGTTTGCACAGTGGATCGTCCTTCTTTTTGATGGTCAAAGGCTCCCTTTCAGTTGCAACTGGATCGTTGAATGGTGAACTCTCTCCGTGAACCATTGAAAAAATTCTATTGTTCAAGTACTCGACGTAAAACAACGTCAAGCTTTCAACATTCTTCTCTTCTAAGGAGGGAAAAAATACTTCACCCATTTGTAAAAATGAAATGTTCATGTCTTCTATTTGTTTTAAGGTGCTATTATAGTCAAACAAGTCGTCGCTTGTGGCTGAATTAATCCGTTCTGTGTCGAGTCGGAAAATATCCTTTGAAATAAATGAATCTTGCTCATTTTGATCCTTCCCATCAACGCTGGTACAAGCAGACAAAGTGGAAACGTTATGTGCATGTTTGGAATTGTTTAAGGATTGTTGGTAGTGCTTGCGATTTTCAGCGAGATGTCCATTCTGTAGACTTGAGAAATCAGGGTTCATCAACATACGAACAGATCCACATGTTAAAAACGGCAATGAAACATGCTGCAGGTTTTCCTTAATGATTTCTGTCACTCCACTGATAAATACAAACTCTTCCGAAATTAATCCTTCCAAATATTTTTTACATTCTTCCCAATTCATTGTGATTTGCTTTTGAACTCGCACTCGGGACGAGTTCAAGTTATCTATTTGTTGCTGTTTTTTAGGGAACGCAAAATATTCCTGAGGAGAGTTATTAAGATCTGTAGATGCTCCGGTCAACGAGGCAGAAGAGTTGGCTCTCGGCGATGTTAAAGTTCTTGGAGAATGAAAAATAAAACTGGTGTCGATAGCACTCAGATCCACAGTGTCCAAGAGACTTAGTTTTTTAACTGGTATTCTTCCTTCTACGTTGTAAATTCTCTCCAATCGAACGTCTGCCGCGCATTTCATTAATTCTTGTGAGGTAATTATGAACGATTCTAAGGATATTTCCACATGATTAAATTGCTCACAAAATTTGTCTAACGATGAACCCATAGCACTCGGCCGCATGTTCAAAAACCATGAGTCTAAAAAGTATTGTTTCATTGAATTGAGCAATTGAAGATACTCTATCGATAGGAGATTCATTTGGTTGACAATATCAAGAACTCGTATGATTTGAGAGCGAAATAATTCACATGAATATTCATGAATTTTCTCATAATCAGACATGATTTTGTTCCAATATTTCAAAATTACCACTTTTGCTGTTGCAAACCGATGCACTAGCTTATCATCATATAACTTCAAATAAATATTTTGTATCATGATTTGTTCCTTCCGAAGATCTTCAAAATTCATTGATGGTGAATGGAGAGCCATCATTGATAGAATTTTCCATGCTTTTCGGATGGGTTTAACAATATCGGAACATGTTTTGAAAAAGTCTTCCAAATAATTTAAATCAAGCTTTACTTCCGAAAGAGGGCCAGAATTAAATTTCTTTTCCATCTCTGCCAAAATTTTCAAAGACCGAACCAAATTCTTTTGGAAATCCAAAGACAGATATTCCCTATCAAAACTCTGCAACGAATAATCCTCGCCATCCATTGAATCCAAACTATTTTTTTGTTGTTGTTTTGGATGAATTTGTAAACCTCGGTTATTTTTTGGCGCAAATTCGTTTGTTCCATTTTCTATTAAAAAAATTGTTGTTCTTGGGTTTTTCCTTGAACTTGAAGTTTATATCGGAACCCACAGTTTCAAATCTGAGAAGACATTAAACTTTGATCCTTGTTGTTGTGGCGATAGTAGTTTTTTTGTGTTCCGACGATATTCATGATTTCATCATGTCCAATAATAATAATTATTCCGTTGATGAACAACATGATGAACCACACAACAATGACGAGTTGCATCATCAGTCGGATGAAATAATAATCAATTCAATTGATGTTATTGTGGATGTGCAAGAAGATGAAAATAATTCTCATCATCAGGTGGAAATGATTCGATCCATAACGCCCACCATGGATCCATCGGCAAGGTCGGACAAGGAAAATATGGTCTCTTGCAGTAACAACAACGAATCATCCATACATTCTGCTATTCAACAACAACCAACATCAGCAAGTACATTATTAGTAGGAAATGAAAATGACACAAAAAGTACAGAACCCATGAATAACCCTCTTCCCACTTCTTCTTCAAAGAGTGATATCACTACGAATGATTTCGAAATGGCACCACTTCACTCGACCATGTCACCAACTAAAATTACTCCACCGAAATCCCTTGTTAAACAGGGTTCAATTTCCTCATCTGCTTCACATCAGCAAAAACAATCCAGAATCAGTCTTGACAATAGTGAATTGCATCGAATTAGTAGAATAGCTCTTTCCGAAATTGAAAATAGTAGTCTCTCGTTACATCAGCAACATGAAGGTGAGGAATTGACAAACGAACCTCCTTTTTCGCCACCAACCAAGTTAAATTATTCGACACCTCAAAAACATTTGTCGCAACACCATCCCACCTCTTCCATTCTCCAACAACACAACTCTGCCAATTTACAATCTCCTTTAAATATTTACCCTTCCCATCACAACAATAATTTATATTCTCGTTTGTCAGCATTGCCTGATGACCATAACTTGACAACATTACCTCACAACGATGAGATTTCCTTGTCAACAACAAGTAATTTCACAACTAACACGTCTGCCACTACCTCTTTGGCAAATAGCTCTGCAAGAAGTAAAATTGAAGATGAACAATTGTTGGAAGCTTGGAGAAAGTCATACAAGCGAAGAGCAAGCAGAGCAGGAAGTATATGTGCAAATTTAAAGACACAGGATGATCTGGCCCTCATTGGTCTTCAACCATTTCCTTCAACTGCGCTACCCATTGCAGATCAATGGAAAAATCTACCTTCCAGATATTACTACAAGGATGAAGACGTGGAGGGTACTTTTTCTACACAAGGCAGAGTCAAACAAAGTAGAATTATCGTTTCATCAACAAACAAAAATATTCATGTTTCAGAGAGTTCTCTTGATATTGGATCATTGGATCCATGCCTTGAACCTGTGACTGCCAATACGAACACTGTGGCAATGTCATCCAAGGACTTGGGATTTAGCAGTAGTAGTGACGAGGAAGCACATGAAGTTCGAAGACAACGCTCTGAAAATAAGATATTGAGAAAAGCTCCCTCACGGAATTTACAGATTCAAGTGGAGAAACACTCGCCTCTGATATCAACCTTACAGGATGGAAAATCTCCAAAAAAAATTACAGCAATCACAGATGTGCTTTTTCATGACAAGAACCATCCCACGATTGTGTATGCATCGCCACATAGCACCGCTTCAACCTCCACACCATTGCCTTTCAAGAATGATGTCACGACAACACACATACCATCAATTGTTGTAGACACCATTCCAGATTCCAACGTAAAACGATTACCAAGACCAAAAGGTCGCTACGTCAACCACATTCGTGAAGAGTCGTTGTACATTGAAGATACTGAAGAAGTGGAAGATGATTATGTGGTGAAACAGACAGACATGGAAATGATAGAAAATACAAAAGAAAAACCAAAACCAAAACAATCTGACGCATACAATGTAAATGACTATTTGAGCATGAAACCTGTGAAAGATATTGTGAACAAAAACATTGTAAAACAACTAAAGAAATCAGAGGATGAAGATTTTAGTGACGACGAAGACGAATCGGTAGTGACTGCACCTCCAACCATAACAGAGACTAACGGTACCAAAACAGACGAGACAAACAAGAAAAAGTTTGAAATTATTTATATTAACGACCGAGAACAGAACAGAAATTCTCGGAAACATTGGCCTTCCAATTACATTCGAACAACCAAGTATACATTACTAACATTTATTCCAAAGAATCTATTTGAACAGTTCAAGAAAGCAACCAATATTTATTTTCTCATATCTGTTATTGCAGTATTGATACCTGGCGTGTCACCAGTTTTTCCAATCACTGCCATTATACCTCTTGTAGCAATTGTTTTACTACAAATGATTAAGGATGGTATAGAAGATTTTCAGCGTTACAGACAAGATCGAAAAGCCAACAATATCAAATGCAGAGTTATTAGAAATGGAGCGGTGCAAGAAATTAAAGTCAAAGAAGTGGAATTGGGTGACATTGTTCTCGTCAGCAAAGAAGAGGCCTTCCCAGCCGATTTGTTATGTATACACTCTTCAAGAGAAGATTCCATGTGTTATGTGGAAACGTCAAATTTGGACGGAGAAACCAACTTGAAAACACGACGCTCGTTAAAATCTGGAAAATTCTTGCATGACATTCCCGAGTATACAATCCACAAAGAGCTCAGCAATATTCGAGGACAATTGAAAATAGAAGTGGCAAATAGCAATCTAGACACGTTTGAAGGAAAAGTTAAAATCCATGTAAAAGTCAGAGAAGTTAGAGAGACTCTGAAAGAATCCATTTCGATGGATAACTTGCTGTTGAGAGGATGTTGCCTTAAAAACACCAAACTCATTTACGGTATTGCCATTTATGTCGGAAAGAATGCCAAAATGATCAAAAATCTTAAGGAAAATAAGGTCAAACGTAATTCTCTGGAGATTGCTCTCAACAAGATTTTATTTTTCTTACTACTGTTGCAACAAGCTCTTTGTGCTGTGGTTGCTGCACTCTCAGGATTGTTTCAAACCAATTACAGTAGACATGCTTTTTATTTGAGACCATTAGATTCAGCTGAAGCATCTTTTGTTTCGGTCATGTCAAGCTGGCTTACTTGCTTTGTCATGTTAAACTTGATGATTCCAATGTCTCTAGTGGTTGGTATGGAAATTCTTAAAACCTTCCAATCTAAAAAGATTGAATCAGATCCCAAGATGATGTATGGTAACTTTAAAGCAGAAGTGAAGAGCGCTAGTATGAATCAAGGACTTTCAAAACTCGATGTCATATTCTCAGACAAGACTGGTACTCTCACACAGAATGAAATGAAATATTCAGATTCATGGGTTGGTGGTTTGTATTACTCGGAAATTAATGCTCCTGGTATGATGAAAGAGTACTTGACCAAACACCCTGCAAGTAATGACGAACCATTGGTATCAGACACTGCGGCTTATCATGCTTTCATGTTACGAGAGTTTTTACTTTGTCTCTCGTTGAACCATTCTGTCATTCCAGAACGTGACCCAAAAAATCATGATAACATTGTTTATGATGGACCGTCCTCTGATGAAATTGCGCTCTTAGAGTGTGCAAGAAATAATGGTTTCAAAGTTTTACAAAGAACCAATGCTGGTATTTTGCTTGAAGAAATGGGAGAGAAAAAATTTTATGACATTATGGCAACTTTTGAATTTTCATCCGATCGAAAACGAATGAGTGTTGTAGTGAAACATCCAGATGGAAAATATGTTTGTTATTCGAAGGGAGCAGATACCGTAATGATTAAGAGATCAAGAGCAAGAAAACACTTTGTAAATGACTTGAAGATTGCATTGGAGTCCTTCTCAATGAAAGGTCTTCGAACTCTTGCGTGTTCCAGAAGGGAACTTTCCGAAGAAGACTTTAATGTATGGTTTGAAAGCTACACCAAAGCCACTCTTTCAACTAAGAATCGTGAGAAACTCCTCGCTCATAGTGCAGCAGATATGGAAATTGATTTGCAACTTATTGGATGCACAGCTATTGAAGACAAGTTACAGGAAGATGTCGTAGAGTCTATTACCTTTCTCTCGCAAGCAGGTCTTCAAATATGGGTGTTAACAGGTGACAAAACAGAAACAGCCATTAACGTTGCCTATTCAACAAATGTACTTCAGAAAGATGAGACTATTGAGATTCGAATTCGTGACGCCTGCAATCACAAACATGTCAAGAAAAAGATGAAAGTGGCATTAGAATTCTTGGAAAAACAAAAGAACAAACACTTTGAGTATGCTCTCATTATTGACTCCAAGTCGTTGGACTTGGCTCTTGAAAAGTATGAGAAACAATTTTTGAGAATTGTCAAATTTGTGAAGAGCGCTGTTTGTTGCAGATTGAAACCATTGCAAAAATCAAGAATAGTGAAACTCATCGAGACCAAGCTCAAGAAAAAAGCTCTTGCAATTGGAGACGGAGTTAATGATGTTGCCATGATTCAAGCCGCTTCCATTGGAGTAGGAATTCAAGGAAAAGAGGGTTCTCAGGCCTCTCGTTCCGCCGATTATTCCATTCCTCGATTCAAAAATTTGGTTAGACTCATTGCTGTTCATGGAAGATATTGTTGTGTTCGAAATGCTGACTTTTTACATTTAAGTTTCTACAAGAACATTATGATAGTGATGCCACAAATATTTTACACCTTCTTTTGTGGATTCACATCAGCAGTATTCTTTGAATCGTGGCTTCTCACCATGTTCAATACTATTTATTGCTTTTTCCAACCTCTCATCAGTGGAATTTATGAACAAGATTTACCAGAAGAAGTGATTTTGCAACATCCAGAAATTTATGACTCTCTCAAACGAAATGGAAATCTATTCAATGCTCGAAGTTTAACATTTTGGGTGTTGACTGCCATCTATCACGCTTCCATTATATTTTTTGGAGTTTTTGTCAATTACATGTATGGATTTGACATTTTAGAAAATGGTCCTTCAGATGTGTATCATTTTGGTACGATTATTATGACAGCAACAATGACTGTCATAACATTTAGGTTTGCATTGGAAGTTAAAACCTGGTCGTTGCCAATGATGATTTCTATTTGGGGAAGCTATCTTTCGTACTTTGTATTTGTTGTCATTTACACTCCTATTCCAAATTTTTTGGGAAAGGGAACTTTCTATTCCATTTACTACCATACTTTCCTCAGTGTGAAAGGTACTTTGGTGACGTTGATGGTCACAGGGGCGTGCCTTGTTCCAGATTTAATGTTCAAATTTCTCAGATTTAATTACTTCCCTCATGATTACCAACAATTGCTCATTGATTACAAGAGGGAGCAGGAGCTCGAACAAAAAGCTCACAAGAAATCTGCAAAAAGTGAAAAATCTCTTCAAACAGAACTCAAGAATGCACCTATCACCAAGGAATCTGCAGTTTAGAGTTGGAGCATCAATATTTCAATTTTTGCTTGTCAAGTGTGAGAATTCTCAAAATAAAGCGGTTGAATCATCATTTTTGCATTCATCAGCTTTAGACAAGTGGACTCAATTACTTCATTCATCGCTCGCGGATGATTTTTGTGAGCTAGACGAGTCAATATAGTTTAACAGTCTTTCAGAGCTGGAAACAGATTGAGCATCTTCCTCATTGATCGTGCCAGCGTTGGGTTGTTTTCTATCGTCTTCTGAAGAACTATTACCGCTCATGTTCATTAAATCCTCATCTGAGGATGGGGCATTGTTCGCTTTACGAGTCTGTTTTTTGTTTGATGTCTTTCGTTTCTTTGAGTTGTTCCCATTACTGTTGGAGGATGCAGCAGCATTAGAGGTTGCTTTCTTGGATCGTGTGACTTTTCTTTTGCTGGTTCCTCCTCGCTCACTTTGAGTGCTTGAATAACTACGATCGTCTTCAAATTCTTCAGACGAAGGCTCCAAAAATTCGTCAACATAATCTTCATCATCGTCACTTGTTTGTGCTCCTCGTTTCTTTTTTGCTTTCGTTTTTGGTTTAGTGTTTGTCTTTTTTTTCGACTTGCTCTGTGATTGTTGTCGAGACGGTGATGATTTGGTTGGAAGTTCTTCAGGCACACTTTCTGCATAAGCTTGTTCGTTGGTGGATGATGCTTCTTCGACCTCATGCATGGTTTGAGGCTCAACCTCGTGATCTTCCTCGTCAAAATCCAAAATCGTATCTTCCGAATAATCCACAACAGTTCTATTTCTTCCTCCATTTCTTCTGCTATTTCGTACATTCATACATCGTTCAAGGTGAGGTGCATAGACCTCATTCGCAATGGATCTTTTACAATGATCACACACAACATGGGTTTTTTCAAGAGGTAATTGAGAAGCAGATATTTGAGGAAAGACCTCCACTCCGTCTTCAATTGAGTAGGAATTATTCTCCTCGTGGTCGTTCTTTGTGTTTCCATTCATTTGATTTAAATTTTGAAAATAGACTTTTCTTCGTTCCTGTCCAACCCATTCAATACTCAACTCGACAAGTATTTGCTTGAGTAATGTATCAAAAAGAAAGCAACTATGTTTGAAAATTCGTAGGTGCTTATCCTTTCCATTCGGAATTTGTTCATCATTGATGCTGCTCATGGATGATGATTTATGTGTTGGAGGCTCATGATGATGATTAGACAATTTTTCATTTGCTAGTAATTCCTCTCCATGATCCCCTTTATCTTTTGCTTTCATATGACTTGTGTTTGGTTTTTCATTTGATGGATTTAATTCGGATTTATCATTGTTTTTTTGGGAGGTTCCAACGCAAGAGCTGCCGCAGCTTGCTTTCGCGTACTGCTCCTCGTTTTCATTTTTTTTGGATTTTTTATTAATTGGGCCTTGGTTAACCTCGAAAGATCCTTCCAATGCACAAAATGACAGCAACAACTCTAAAAGGTGCACTTGATCAACCTTACCATTGGTTTACAATAAGGTTGCCGCCTCATACACCATGTCATAAGAATGAATTCCTGTCTCCAAAGAGTTCATTATTCTCATTAAAAAAATGTCATTGATGAACCCACCAACATGTTCCTCATCGTCGTATCGTTTTAGCGATCTACCCAACGAAATGTTCTTTTTGATATTGTCCTATCTGGACCATCGGCAACTCATTGATGTCATGTCCCTCAGCAGGAGCTTCCGATTGTGGTCTTTTCAATTTCTTCTTTCTCATTTTCATTGTTCTATCCATACCGATGAATATTGTAGTAGTACTGAGGAAATGATTCATTGCTTGAGAGTACTTCCACAGACTCCCTTTTCCAGCGATCAGAGAAGATTTTACGGATATTTTAGTGTGGGTGAAGGAATGAATGAGTCCAAACAATTGAAGACTTCCTTCTCGAGAGATTATTTGAGACTCATGGTGAAAGAATTATTAAATACTTCCACCGTTGTGAGATTGGATTTGACAAGTTTCAAACAATTAGTTCCGGTGTTTTTGGGAGATTCAATTTTGGGTCAGAGCCTATTGAAAACATTGATATGGAATAATGACTTGAGACAGTTATATCTGGATGTCAAACCCGACTCGGATAATGTTACACGACCGTGGAGTTGGGACGACTTGGCAAATGCCATTGGAACGGACGCATTATCACAACTTCATACTTTGAATGCTTGTGGATTAAAAGGATCATGTACCAAAATGTTGGAAAAGTTGCAAAATATTCGAGTATTGAATTTGAGAAGTGACGTAGCAATTCCAATGGAAAAGATCGTGACGCTCTCACATTTGACACATCTTTCTTTGAAACACAACGATTTACAGGAAGACAATATCTTTGAAAAGACGAATTGCAATCTTGATCAACTATTGAGAAATATACACCAACTCAAATACTTGACTGTTCTTGAGGTGATTGCCGGCCAAAAGACATTATTTATTCGGGATGATACAGAAATGAGAACCTCGCTCAGTAACTCCTATTTGAAAAAGCTTACCATTGTTTGTGAACGTATGCAAATTGAGTCAATAATTGTTGATGCAAGCTCTACTGAACCAGCACCACTGTCACAAAGTTTTCCACATTTGAAAGAGGCACAATATTTGTTTGGGTTTACAAGTGTGACCATATCTACAACTAAATTATTGTCCGTGCTTGTACCTCAAACTGTAGAACGACTTGATCGATTAGTAGTATCAGAAAAATTGGATTTTGGCCTCTTCTCAAACATCAAAATCAAAACACTGGTCGTTTGGGGTTTCTCAAAATCCGTTCCAAACATGCATTTCGAAGAACTGGTTGTTGGAACACGATTCAAAACGTCTAACATTTTTGCCATTGATGATCTCATTAACACAAACAACTCTGATATAACCTCCCTTCGATTGCTGAATTATGTTCAATTGCAAGGATATAACTCTTGGAAGACATTGTCTCTTCTCAAACACCTTCACTTGGAAGGATGTACAATTGGAATTGAGTGGTTAGCAGCAATACTCAAAGCCTCACAACGCACTTTGCAGACAGTGAAATTGGAGAGGTGTAAAATTGAAAATCCTTCATATATTACCAATTGGAAAGCGTTAACATTGAGCTTCTCTGCCTTGCCAAAGCTTGTTGAATTACGAGTCGTTAATTGTTCCAACCATGAATTTTTTATATCTTGTCTATCACATATTACTTTGAAACAATTGGAAATTCTTGAGTTGGTAGAGGTTTGCAACGTCACGAGCGAAACGCTGATGAATTTCTTTACAAACTCAATAGGAAATGCGAGTTTGAAATTTTTCAAATTAACTGATGCTTGTGTGGATGATAGCATGTTACAAACCATCATCACCTTGTCACATGGAGAAATCAATACCACAGCTAAAAGCGGTTTAGTAACTATGGAAGGATTATTATCAATACCAGACGAATTATTTGCTACTATATCAACCTTTATTCTCCCAGCATTAGAAATTAATTCAAACAATATTGAAGAGTATTTCAAAGTGTTGAGCAAGTTAGATCCATCCACACTCAAGCGATATACCATTTGTTTATCTAGCATTGAATTATATTGTGACGTTTTTAATTTTTTGATACGTACTGGATTTAACTTGGAACAATTCAATGTCATTCTTTCAGATCGATTGGCTGTGCAGTCAAATTCCAAGCTTAATACGCAAATTGCTGATTCCTTGAAAAACTTAATTCGAGCCATGAAAAGTTTGCGAGGAATGGTTTTGGATTGGTCTCCATTCCTTGCAAGTGAGTTTGATGAATTTAAACAAGGTAAGTCTCTTTGCATGTGTGTATCGACACGTATCTCACATTCATTTATCCAATACACAATTCACAACACACAATCGAAAAAGCCTTGAGAAAATCCGGTCGATCATGTCCCAAGTTGATCTTTCCCATCTCCAGCTTGAGTCCTCTCAAGTATCCACAAGCAATCCCTCAGTCCTATCGATACTCGAACTCATCCTGCACTTGCATGTAATTATATGAGAGAGAGGAATGTACAGAGTAAAGGCACACTTCTCAACAACAAACGACAAAAAATCTGTGGAACATGAACTGTACGGAGCTGCAGGACATCAAATTGTACGAATGCTTGGAAATTCTCAAAATTCTTAGATGGTGACAAGAGAACGACCCCATTCAGATATGGAAACTGAATGCAAGTTTACAACCTTCTTCGAAGAGCTCACAATGGAATCAACCACGGATGATATTCATCCGCCATCAACCTCAAGCAACCACTCAGTCCAAAACTGAGTTTTTTGTACGTTTTTTTTTTGCGTTCCATGGAAATTCCCAAGCGTTGAGCGAGGGGATTGTCACACACCTATGCACACTCGATCGTTATTGATCTGATGTTTACATTGTGAAACATTCAAAGAAAAAACACATTTAAAACGTTTTATCCACCACCCAGGATGTCATCTTCTTCGTTGCTTTCTTCCAAAGTCCTTCCTACGTTTCAACCAAACACTGCCTCTCCATCCATCGTCATCTTGAACTCTCCTGAGAAGAACATGTCCTCGGCCATCGCATTGGTCCATATGAACACTCATGTCGATCTGTATAAAGATTCGTCATTGAGTGAATCATTACAAGAATTTCCAAACCACATGCATTATGATTTCTTGCGGCCTTCCCAAGATCCTGAAGGTCCTACCGCTTCCATTCCTTCCAATACTATCAACAGTGTGTCACCATGCATGCAAACTCCGCCAACCATGATCATGGACCAACAAATGGACCAACGCAATCCAACAACACGTGCGCTCAACGTGATAACAATGACAGAGGAGGAGACAATAAGAAGTGGCAGTAGTAACAATGCTTCTAGCTTGCTGAAACGAACAAAAAAACGAAATGCATCATCTTCCACCTCTTCGAGCAGTACAAGGCAAAAGAGAAACAAGTGTCCAGAAAATTCTTCATCCAGTGCTACTACGACTACTTCTTCTTCGACTACTACTACAACTGATAGTGGACGTGACACTTCAGATTATGGTCAAAGCTCCAATTCATCTTCCTCATCCACCTCAATCAGTCATCATCATATCACAGCATCATCTCGAATGAAATGCAGTGATGTCAAGAATACCTTCACCACATCCTATCATACCCAAGTCATTCGATGCAATCGAACAAGTAACAATCAGAATAGTTACATTCGATACGATGACATTAAACCCTACTTTTACTTTCCTGAAAGTGAGGCAGCTAAGCGACTGGGTTGCTCCAAAAGCAAACTCAAGAGGATTAAAACGAGATTGAATATTGAGAGATGGCCCTATCGAAGAATTCAGTCCTTACTGAATCAAAAGTCATCCAACAAGAAGGAGAATTTATCGCATCAATCAAAAGCCAAGCATGACCATTCTACAACCACTGACAATACGAGAAATGTATTGAATCATTCTTCTTCCAATGCCATTGATTTGGCTGTACAATTTGTTCTCGATTATCCCAACCTTATTACCAAATATACGAACGAGGATATCACACTCATTGCCACACGAATGGATCGAATTAAAATTTCAAATTTATTGTTGTAATGTTTTGAATGTTCGTTCGAGTGTCGACACTTAAGGACTTCATGAGATCATTATACCAATTGAAATGCAACATGCATGAAACATCATCAGTAAAACATACCAACAAGAAAAAGTAACCAACTCCATGCCCAGAAATAAACATCACACTAAACGCACGAACAAGGCTCATGAGGTTGTTAATCTCGAGACCATTACAGATCAACACAAGAAAAATGTAACTCATCATGAAGCAGTTTCTTCTTCTTCGGAATCAACAGAACATTGGAATGATCAACTTCCCGATGAATTATTCTCCATTATTATTGCCTTTTGTGATTGTTTTGATTATACTCAACTTGTACTCGTTTCAAAACACATGAATCAATTATGTAAGAAATTCATTCCGTTGGATATTGCTTGTAAAAAGGCTTTTATGGGATCTTTAACGTATGAAGAATTTATCACGTTACCCTTGTTCATACAGCAACACCGATCGTTGCACAAGAATTTATTGTGCCAACATCCAAAGAAGGTTTCCTTTCTATTATTCCCGAATCGTATGACCACCAATACTACAACAACGGATCATCATCACTTTGAAATTCTCTCCAACAATGATGATATGAAGAATTATTGCTTGAATTATGCTCTCGTTTCTGCCTTTTATCAAAACAACAAGTATTTAAGTAATAGTTGGCATGGTTTCCATAACTTGATGAGTCTGAAAGGAGTCTTTCCTCATACTCAAAAATTGGTGTCTGATTTGGCAAAAAGTATAGATCCACGTTTGCTTTTCAATTCTTCCTTTCGAAAGTTTTTCGTCGAGTTGGCTGAAGTATTGGCAAATATAAGATCAACCTTCCAAAACGAGAAGGAATTATTATCGTACTTTTCAATGGCATCGTCATCTTCGGTGAATGTAGAGTATGCCAAATGCTGGTTTTTTTCGAAAGGACACGAATCCAACTATGGATTACTTGAATTTGCGCCTCCAAATATTAAGAATGATAAGCGAATGATTATGGCATGTTTAGAAAGATTCTACACCAAGTATCAATCTCTCTGATATGATGAAAACCACACAGCATCACATTTCAGAAATCAGTAACGAGTGTCACAAACTTGAATCGTTCTATCATGCCAAGAATAACCATGTACTTTTTGATCGAGAAGTGGTGGAGACATGGTTGAAAATAACATTTCCCAAATATCTGAAAGGAGCTAATTTTGAAAAATTTGGAAATGACAAGCAATTAATCAAGAGAGCCATCGCTTTGGGTGAATACTCCATCATGCCATACCTCTCTCAAAACATGCAGCAAGATTTTGAGATTGTT
>NW_025407824.1:979614-981232 GCF_003324165.1 Naegleria lovaniensis
GAGACCATTACAGATCAACACAAGAAAAATGTAACTCATCATGAAGCAGTTTCTTCTTCTTCGGAATCAACAGAACATTGGAATGATCAACTTCCCGATGAATTATTCTCCATTATTATTGCCTTTTGTGATTGTTTTGATTATACTCAACTTGTACTCGTTTCAAAACACATGAATCAATTATGTAAGAAATTCATTCCGTTGGATATTGCTTGTAAAAAGGCTTTTATGGGATCTTTAACGTATGAAGAATTTATCACGTTACCCTTGTTCATACAGCAACACCGATCGTTGCACAAGAATTTATTGTGCCAACATCCAAAGAAGGTTTCCTTTCTATTATTCCCGAATCGTATGACCACCAATACTACAACAACGGATCATCATCACTTTGAAATTCTCTCCAACAATGATGATATGAAGAATTATTGCTTGAATTATGCTCTCGTTTCTGCCTTTTATCAAAACAACAAGTATTTAAGTAATAGTTGGCATGGTTTCCATAACTTGATGAGTCTGAAAGGAGTCTTTCCTCATACTCAAAAATTGGTGTCTGATTTGGCAAAAAGTATAGATCCACGTTTGCTTTTCAATTCTTCCTTTCGAAAGTTTTTCGTCGAGTTGGCTGAAGTATTGGCAAATATAAGATCAACCTTCCAAAACGAGAAGGAATTATTATCGTACTTTTCAATGGCATCGTCATCTTCGGTGAATGTAGAGTATGCCAAATGCTGGTTTTTTTCAATGCCTGTCCTCATGCAAACAAGTACTTCATCAAGTCTTAAACACATTCAACAATATTCACAATATTTGGATGAGGATGATAAGAAGAATGAATTTCTATGCACTTGGATGATTCGACACCATAAAATGTATGACATTATTCAAATGTCTGGTCAGAACCAAAGTCGAGTGGTCTTGAGAAGGTGGATTTCTCATAATCCAACTCTATTTTCCTCACTCCCAAAATGGATTCAACATGACAAGTTGGTTGCTTTAGAAGCTGTCAAGGAAAACCCAGACCTCATTTATCCAATCCTTAATACCGAGTTGAAGCAAGATGTGTCTATCATGAGTGTCATGCTCAAATATACACCTTTCTCAAAATTTCTGCAAATGGCAAGATCAGTAGACGGTATTAGGGACAAAGTTGTGTCGAATAAGGACTTGTTGATTGAAGTTTTTTCGAAAGGACACGAATCCAACTATGGATTACTTGAATTTGCGCCTCCAAATATTAAGAATGATAAGCGAATGATTATGGCATGTTTAGAAAGATTCTACACCAAGTATCAATCTCTCTGATATGATGAAAACCACACAGCATCACATTTCAGAAATCAGTAACGAGTGTCACAAACTTGAATCGTTCTATCATGCCAAGAATAACCATGTACTTTTTGATCGAGAAGTGGTGGAGACATGGTTGAAAATAACATTTCCCAAATATCTGAAAGGAGCTAATTTTGAAAAATTTGGAAATGACAAGCAATTAATCAAGAGAGCCATCGCTTTGGGTGAATACTCCATCATGCCATACCTCTCTCAAAACATGCAGCAAGATTTTGAGATTGTTAAAAATATTGTGGAGAAAAATCCGAAATTATTTCCAGTAGTG